>NC_079435.1:32290227-32406986 GCF_903798145.1 Danio aesculapii
GTTGCAAGTGAACATTGAGTGAAATAAGAGAGAGTTTGCAAAATTACAAATTCGGTATAGCTAAAATCAGCTTATTTCAGCTTTCTAAAGCCAAAAAACAGCAAGTGATTAAAAAATGCTCAAAACAGTGAAAATTATCATTCTTTTGTTTTTAACAACATAATATGCAGTATTAAACATGTTTTAACAAGTTGCAAGTAAATACTGAGTGAAATGAGAGAGTTTGCAGAACAGCCTATTTCTGCATAGCAGGAATCAGCTTATTTCATCTTTCTAAGGCCAAAAACAGCAAGTGATAAAAACTGCTCAAAACAGTGAAAAGTATTATTCTTTTTGTTTTTAACAACATAATATGCAGTATTAAACATGTTGTAACAAGTTGCAAGTGAATATTGAGTGAAATAAGAGAGTTTACAAAATGACAAATTCTGCATTGCAGGAATCAGCTTATTTTAGCTTTCTAAGGCCAAAAACATCAAGTGATATAAACTGCTCAAAACAGTGAAAATTATCATTCTTTTTGTTTTTAACAACATAATATGCAGTATTAAAACATGTTTTAACAAGTTGCAAGTGAATACTGAGTGAAATGAGAGAGTTTGCAGAACAGCCTATTTCTGTATAGCAGGAATCAGCTTATTTCAGCTTTCTAAGGCCAACAACAAGTGATAAAAACTGCTCAAAACAGTGAAAATTATCAATGTTTTTGTTTTAAACAACATAATATGCAGTATTAAACATGTTTTAACAAGTTGCAAGTGAATACTGAGTGAATTGAGAGTTTGCACAATGACAAGTTCTGCATTGCAGGAATCAGCTTATTTCAGCTTTCTAAGGCCAAAAACAGCAAGTGATAAAAACTGCTCAAAACAGTGAAAATGAATAATGTTTTTGTTTTTAACAACATAATATGCAGTATTAAACATGTTTTAACAAGTTGCAAGTGAATATTGAGTGAAATTAGAAAATTTGCAGAAAAGCCTATTTCTGCATAGCAGGAATCAGCTTATTTCATCTTTCTAAGGCCAAAAACAGCAAGTGATAAAACTGCTCAAAACAGTGAAAATTATTATTCTTTTTGTTTTTAACAACATAATATGCAGTATTAAACATGTTTTAACAAGTTGCAAGTGAACATTGAGTGAAATAAGAGAGAGTTTGCAAAATTACAAATTCTGTATAGCGAAAAATCAGCTTATTTCATCTTTCTAAGGCCAAAAACAGCAAGTGATAAAAACTGCTCAAAACAGTAAAAATTATTTTTCTTTTTGTTATTAACAACATAATATGCAGTATTAAACATGTTGCAACAAGTTGCAAGTGAATATTGAGAGAAATAAGAGAGTTTACAAAATGACAAATTCTGCATTGCAGGAATCAGCTTATTTCAGCTTTCTAAGGCCAAAAACATCAAGTGATATAAACTGCTCAAAACAGTGAAAATTATCATTCTTTTTGTTTTTAACAACATAATATGCAGTATTAAACATGTTTTAACAAGTTGCAAGTGAATACTGAGTGAATGAGAGAGTTTGCAGAACAGCCTATAACTGCATTGCAGGAATCAGCTTATTTCAGCCTTCTAAGGCCAACAACAAGTGATAAAAACTGCTCAAAACAGTGAAAATGATCATTGTTTTTGTTTTTCAACAACATAATATGCAGTATTAAACATGTTTTAACAAGTTGCAAGTGAATACTGAGTGAAATGAGAGAGTTTGCACAATGACAAGTTCTGCATTGCAGGAATCAGCTTATTTCAGCTTTCGAAGGCCAAAAACAGCAAGTGATAAAAACTGCTTAAAACAGTGAAAATGAATAATGTTTTTGTTTTTAACAACATAATATGCAGTATTAAACATGTTTTAACAAGTTGCAAGTGAAAACTGAGTGAAATGAGAGAGTTTGCAGAACAGCCTATTTCTGCATAGCAGGAATCAGCTTATTTCATCTTTCTAAGGCCAAAAACAGCAAGTGATAAAAACTGCTCAAAACAGTGAAAATTATTATTCTTTTTGTTTTTAACAACATAATATGCAGAATTAAACATGTTGCAACAAGTTGCAAGTGAATATTGAGAGAAATAAGAGAGTTTACAAAATGACAAATTCTGCATTGCAGGAATCAGCTTATTTCAGCTTTTCTAAGGCCAAAAACATCAAGTGATATAAACTGCTCAAAACAGTGAAAATTATCATTCTTTTTGTTTATAACAACATAATATGCAGTATTAAACATGTTTTAACAAGTTGCAAGTGAATACTGAGTGAAATGAGAGAGTTTGCAGAACAGCCTATTTCTGTATAGCAGGAATCAGCTTATTTCAGCTTTCTAAGGCCAAAAACAGCAAGTGATAAAAACTGCTCAAAACAGAGAAAATTATTATTCTTTTTGTTTTTAACAACATAAAATGCAGTATTAAACATGTTGCAACAAGTTGCAAGTGAATATTGAGAGAAATAAGAGAGTTTACAAAATGACAAATTCTGCATTGCAGGAATCAGCTTATTTCAGCTTTCTAAGGCCAAAAACATCAAGTGATATAAACTGCTCAAAACAGTGAAAATTATCATTCTTTTTGTTTATAACAACATAATATGCAGTATTAAACATGTTTTAACAAGTTGCAAGTGAATACTGAGTGAAATGAGAGAGTTTGCAGAACAGCCTATTTCTGTATAGCAGGAATCAGCTTATTTCAGCTTTCTAAGGCCAAAAACAGCAAGTGATAAAAACTGCTCAAAACAGTGAAAATGATTATTCTTTTTGTTTTTAACAACATAAAATTCAGTAATAAAAATGTTGTAACAAGTTGCAAGTGAATATTGAGTGAAATAAGAGAGAGTTTGCAAAATGACAAATTCTGCATTGCAGGAATCAGCTTATTTCAGCTTTCTAAGGCCAAAAACAGCAAGTGATAAAAACTGCTCAAAACAGTGAAAATTAATAATGTTTTTGTTTTTAACAAAGTAATATGCAGTATTAAACATGTTTTAAGAAGTTGCAAGTGAATACTGAGTGAAATGAGAGAGTTTGCAGAACAGCCTATTTCTGCATTGCAGGATTCAGCTTATTTCAGCTTTCTAAGGCCAAAAACAGCAAGTGATAAAAACTGCTCAAAACAGTGAAAATGATCATTCTT
The DNA here is from genome assembly GCF_903798145.1 of Danio aesculapii. Lineage (NCBI taxonomy): Eukaryota > Metazoa > Chordata > Actinopteri > Cypriniformes > Danionidae > Danio > Danio aesculapii. The sequence goes on from NC_079435.1 coordinate 32,293,370, forward strand.
TTTGTTTTTAACAACATAATATGCAGTATTAAATATTTTTTAACAAGTTGCAAGGGAATATTGAGTGAAATGAGAGAATTTGCAGAACAGCCTATTTCTGCATAGCAGGAATCAGCTTATTTCATCTTTCTAAAGCCAAAAACAGCAAGTGATAAAAACTGCTCAAAACAGTGAAAATGATTATTCTTTTTGTTTTTAACAACAATTTCATGCATTTTAAACATATTTGAAAAAGTTTCAAGTGAAAAGCAAGCTTTATTGATAGAGAAAAAAAATGCTTAGATTTGACCTATTACGCTGTTTTCTTGCTTCTCAGGCTGTAATATGAGTTTTCCAGGCAAAATTACAAAGTGATAAAAACTGTCTAAAGCAATAAAATGAATCATTCTTTCTGTTTTAAACAATAACTGCATGCATTTTAAACATATTTGAACAAGTTTCAAGTGAAAAGCAAGCTTTATTGAGGGAGACAAAAAATTGCTTAGATTTGACCTCTGACGCTGTTTTTTTTGCTTCTCAGGCTATAATATGAGTTTTCCAGGCCAAAACTACAAAGTGATAGAAACTGTCTAAAACAATGAAATGCATCAGTCTTTTGGTTTTAAAGAACAATTGCATGCATTTCAGACATATTTTAACAAGTTTCAAGTAAAAAGCAAGCTTTATTGAGGGAGACAGAAAATTGCTGAGATTTGACCTCTCATGCTGTTTTCTTGCTTTTCAGGCTGTAATATGAGTTTTCCAGGCCAAGATGACAAAGTGATAGAAACTGTCTAAAACAATGAAATGCATCATTCTTTTTGTTTTAAACAACAATTGCATGCATTTCAGACATATTTTAACAAGTTTCAAGTGAAAAGCAAGCTTTATTGAGGGAGACAGAAAAGTGCTTAGATTGACCTCTCATGCTGTTTTCTTGCTTTTCAGGCTGTAATATGAGTTTTCCAGGCCAAAATCACAAAGTGAGAGAAACTGTCTAAAACAATGAAATGCAACATTCTTTTTGTTTTAAACAACAATTTCATGCATTTTAAACATATTTGAACAAGTTTCAAGTGAAAAGAGAGCTTTATTGATGGAGACAAAACATTGCTTAGATTTGACCTCTGATGCTGTTTTCATGCTTTTCAGGCTGTAATATGAGTTTTTCAGGCCAAAATTACAATGTGATAAAAACTGTCTAAAACAATGAAACGACTTAGGTTACGTATGTAACCATAGTTCCCCGAGAGGGAACGAGACACTGCGTCTAACCAGAACGCTAGGGGAACACCTCTTTTATACGCGTCTTGAAGCACATGTGAAATCAATCTAATGTAATTAAGCGGTGTCGTCAGACCAGAGAGTATAAAAGCCTGCACTGAGCCTTCAGTGTTAACTTCAAATTTGCTTGAAAGAAGTAACAGGCAGAAGAGAGTATGGCGGAAGACGCAGTGTCTCGTTCCCTCTCGGGCAACTATGGTTACATACGTAACCTGAGACGTTCCCCTTCTAGGGAACTTCAACACTGCATCTAACCAGAACGCTAGGGGAACGCAATACCCACTAGGCCAGATTCACTGCTGACTGTGAACGCACACTACGCAGTGAGAACAGAGGACCCTGGTGAGGGGTCTACATCGAGCTGATAATGACGCACAAATGTATGTGGCGTCGACCATCCTGCCGCCAAACAAATGTCAGAAAGGGCAAAGCCCGAAATAGAAGCTTTGGAGGCCCCTACAGCCCTTGTGGAGTGGGCCTTAAATTTAGGTGTGGGACGTCTAGCAGCCTGATAGGTAACTGAGATAGTCTCAACTATCCAATTACTTATAGTCTGCTTGTTCGCCGGACTCCCCCTCTTTGAGGGTCCGAAGCAGACCAGTAACTGCTCACTCTTTCTCCAGTTGATAACCCGGTTAACATATGTATCCAGAGCCCTAACTGGGCAGAGTAAATTCAATTTCTCTTGGTCCGACGACTGAAATGGGGGCGGATTAAAGGCCTGCAGCACAGCAGGTCTCGCCACATGAGTGGGCACCTTCGGCACATACCCAGGTCTGGGATAAAAAAAGGCTTTAGACATGCCCGGAGCAAACTCCAGAAATGAAGGTGCAACCGACAGAGCCTGGAGGTCACCAACCCTTTTTAGAGAAGAAATAGCTAATAAAAAAAGCTGTTTTTAATGTCAGAAACTTATCTGAAGCCTCCTGCAGTGGCTCAAATGGGGGAACAGAGATGCCCTCGAGCACCAATGTTAAATCCCATGTCGGTACTCTGTGTGTGCTGACAGGCCTTAGCCTTATGGCTCCACGTAGGAAGCGACGAATTAGCGGATCCTGCCTAAGTGACTCATCATCTAGGGGGGAACGGTAGGCCGCTATAGCTGAAACATACACTCTCAGAGTGGATGCAGCTAACCCAGCAGACAGGCGATCTTGGAGAAATTCCAGCACTGAGGCTACCTAACAGCTGACTGTGTTCAGCTGGTGTTCTCTACACCAAGCTGAAAAGAGAGCCCATTTTAGGGCATAAAGCTTCCTTGTGGAGGGAGCCCTGGAGCTTAGAATGGTCTGAGCAACCTCGGTTGACAGTCCATACTCTATGAGGTGGGCCCCCCTCAGAGGCCACACCCACAGTTTCCACAGGTCGGGTTGGGGATGAAGTATCATTCCTCCCGCCTGGGACAGAAGGTCCCTCCTGATGGGGATCTCCCACGGGAGACCCGCCAGCAGGGCTATGAGGTCTGAAAACCAAATTCTCGTAGGCCAAAACGGGGCTACCAGCAGTAACTGAATCCCGTATTGACGGACCCTCTCCAGGACTCCTGGGAGCAGAGCGACCGGGGGAAAAGCATACAGACGAAGCCTCGGCCACGTCTGCACCATGGCTTCCAATCCTAGAGGGGCTGGATGCGAGAGAGAAAACCACAGTATGCAATGCGTGGTCTCTTGGGAAGCAAACAGGTCTACCTGCGCTCTCCCGAATTTTTCCCAAATGGTCTCCACCACCTCGGGGTGAAGTTTCCATTCCCCGGATCTCACCCCCTGCCTCGACAGGAGATCTGCTCCCCTGTTCAGATGGCCCGGGACATACATTGCCCTGATGGACAGAATTTTGTTCTGGGCCCACAGGAGGATCCGATGTGCCAGCTTGCATAGCATTCGAGACCTCAGACCCCCCTGGTGGTTGATGTAAGCGACCACCGATGTGTTGTCTGTGCGGACTAGAATATGATGGCCCCTTAAATCCGGGAGAAAGTGTTTTAAGGCCAGAAACACGGCCATCATCTCCAGGCAGTTTATGTGCCAAGAAAGATGATGTTCTCCCCATCTCCCGCTGCAGGAAGCCCCCTCAGGGTTGCTCCCCAGCCCGTTAAAGAAGCATCTGTCATAAGCATGACGCGATGACAGACAGCCCCCAACACTGGGCCCTGGGACAGGAACCAGGGCATTTTCCACATACTTAAGGCTCGAAGTCAGCGCCGCGAGACCTTGATCATATGGAAAGGATTCCCCTTGAGGGAAAACCCCCTGGATTTGAGCCACCACTGCAGGGGTCTCATGTACAGCAGACCAAACAGAATCATGCTGGCTGCTGCTGCCATGAGACCCAACACTCTCTGAAAGTGTTTCACAGTGATGAACTGGCCTAGTTTGACTCTGTGTACGGCTGACTGAATCGAAGCGATTCGTGGCGGGGACAGACGTGCTCGCATCATCATGGAGTCCCATAGCACACCTAAAAAAAATGGTCGTCCTGGCTGGAACAAGCACACTTTTGCGGTGTTCAACCGAAACCCCAACCTTCTGATATGGGTAAGAACGACATCTCGATGTCGAACTGCCATATCGTGAGTCTGAGCTAGAATTAGCCAATCGTCTATGTAGTTTAGGATACGTATACCCTGCATACGAAGTGGTGCTAGTGCCGCTTCGACTACTTTGGTGAAGGTTCGAGGTGACAGAGCTCGGCCGAATGGAAGAACCCGATACTGGAACGCTTCGCCCCCGAAAGCGAACCTCAGGTACTTTCTGTGTTGGGGAAGGATGGATATATGGAAGTATGCGTCTTTCAGGTCTATTGTCACAAACCAGACCTCGGACTGAATTTGTGACACCACGTTTTTGATGGTTAACATCCTGAACCTGAGGGCCCCGACGGACCGATTTAGATTTCTCAGATCTAATATGGGACGCAGTCCCCCATCCTTTTTGGGAACTATAAAATACCGGCTGTAAAATCCTGATTCTCTGTCGAGTGGGAGAACACGCTCTATTGCGCCTTTTTTTAATAGAGCCAGTACTTCCTGTTCCATAACCAGAGCCTATTCTGGCTTCACTATGGTGGGTGTAACACCGTTGAAGTGAGGTGGCCGTGCACAAAACTGTATTTTGTAGCCGTGTTCCACCGTGAACAGGACCCACTGAGACACCATCGGCAGGTGTTTCCACGCTGCCAAAAAATGTGCTAGGGGTACCAGCCTCTCGAGACTGGCCTCTGGTTGCTCTTGGACCCTCCGAAGAGGGGGTGGGGTCCCCAATGCCCTCAGAAACTGAGGAATGCCCACCCCGGGAGACAAAAATCCCTTTCTCCACGGACCCTGGTTCAATGAGGGCGCCGAATGGCGCTCTCGATGTCCAGGGGGGGGCCCTGGGAAGCCTGACTCCCAACACGTCAGGACTTCCTTTTATCCCTTGCCTTCCTGGAAATTACTATTTTCCTTTTGGGATTTTTTGAGGAAGGCTCAGGCTGAGAGCGTGCTCTCCAGGCCCTCTTTTCCTGAGGGGGAGCCCGAGACGCCACACTCTCCTTTTGTACCGCCGGATATGAGGAGCTGGTTGACGGCTGGGGCTGTCTTTTAGCAGCCCCATGACTTTTAGATCTTGGGGGGAGAAAGTCCCAGAGGGAGCTAGAGTGTTTTTTCACTCTGTCAAAGGATTCAGCGACGCGATCGACGGCGTCACCGAAAAGCCCTGAGCTTGATATTGGAGCGTCCATAAAAATAGTTCTATCACTTTCTGACACCTCTTCTTGTGTCAGCCAGAAGTGCCGCTCTGTAGCCACCAGGGTTGCCATAGACCGCCCCAAACTAGAGGCCGCCTCTTTAGTAGCTCTTAAAGCTAAATCCGACGCCCAAAGAGCTTCTCGAAGCTGTTCGGGTGTTGCTCCCCCCACCATCTAAGCACTCTTTTATTAGGTCAGCCTGATATGCCTGCAACACTGACAGTGTGCAGGCATCCGACAGACTGACCAGCCGTCATGTATGCTTTGCCAACAAGACCAGATGTGACTCTTAATGGTCTAGATGACAAAGGAGGGACCCTTGCAGATTTTAAATCTGGACGAAGATGACGTGCTAGATCTTCTTCTATTTTTGGCATTTCTGTACATGCTTTTTCCCCCAGCCCACGAACTGCTGAATAAATAACCGTTTTTGGTGTCATTAAACGAGCTGAATACGGATTATTCCATGATTTAGAAACCGCATGATGTAGTTTGGGACAGAAGGGGAGGTCCCTCAGTGGAGGATCAACTCTGCTGGGTAATTCTCTCTCATCCAGCATTCCTGTCAGACGCAGCTGCTGCTGCTCACGTGCTGGCTGCCAGTCTATTACATCAAACCTGTCAGCAGCACGTGAAATCACCTCCACTAACTCCTCATATTCTACTGACCGGGGTGGCAAATCCCCCGACCCTCTTTGGCTTTGCTGCAGCGGCGCATCGGTTTCCTCGGAAACGGATGACGCCGCCCTCCCACAAGGCGCAGAAGAAACCGCAGAGCGTGCTTCTGACACTCCAGAGGGAGGATTAGATCTCGCGGATAGAGGAAGAGAAAGGACAGAGTCCATCTCCATCTCGTCCGCTAAATCTAATTGGGAACCCATGAACGGAGTTTACGCTCAGCCTCAGCACGAACGTGACCCGAACCGCGAGGAGCGCGAGCCGCGGAAGATTTATTAAAGAACTCCCTCCGACTACGCAGCACTTTGCGGGAGAGAGCATCACAGTGCACACAGTCAGCATTCTCAAATGCTGCCAGGGCATGCTCCTCTCCCAAACACTCTAAACACAAATCATGTGAGTCACCAGCTGTGATAAAACGGGGACATGGAGGCACACAGCGTTTAAAGTTTTTTTTTTTTTTGCCATATCAAAAACAAAAAAACTAGTTTGTCAGTTTTTTTGTATTTTGTGTATGCAAAGTCAGTAATGAATGGTCACAGAGAGGGTGTTTTTTCACGTGCGTGCTTCTTGAAAGCAAAGAAGTTAACACTGAATGCTCAGTGCAGGCTTTTATACTCTCTGGTCTGACGACACCGCTTAATTACATTAGATTGATTTCACATGTGCTTCAAGACGCGTATAAAAGAGGTGTTCCCCCCTAGCGTTCTGGTTAGACGCAGTGTTGAAGTTCCCTAGAAGGGGAATGCATCATTCTTTTTGTTTTAAACAACAACTGCATGCATTTTAAACATATTTGAACAAGTTTCAAGTGAAAAGCAAGCTTTATTGAGGGAGACAGAAAAATGCTTAGATTTGACCTCTGAAGCTGTTTCCATGCTTCTCAGGCTGTAATATGTGTTTTCCAGGCCAAAATTACAAAGTGATAAAAACTGTCTAAAACAATGTAATGAATCATTCTTTCTGTTTTAAACAACAATTGCATGCATTTTAAACATATTTGAACAAGTCTCAAGTGAAAAGCAAGCTTTATTGAGGGAGACAGAAAATTGCTTAGATTTGACCTCTGATGCTGTATTCTTGCTTTTTAGGCTGTAATATGAGTTTTCCAGGCCAAAATTACATTGTGATAAAAACTGTCTAAAACAATGAAATGCATCAGTCTTTTGGTTTTAAAGAACAATTGCATGCATTTCAGACATATTTTAACAAGTTTCAAGTAAAAAGCAAGCTTTATTGAGGGAGACAGAAAATTGCTGAGATTTGACCTCTCATGCTGTTTTCTTGCTTTTCAGGCTGTAATATGAGTTTTCCAGGCCAAGATCACAAAGTGATAGAAACTGTCTAAAACAATGAAATGCATCATTCTTTTTGTTTTAAACAACAATTGCATGCATTTCAGACATATTTAAACAAGTTTCAAGTGAAAAGCAAGCTTTATTGAGGGAGACAGAAAAGTGCTTAGATTTGACCTCTGATGCTGTATTCCTGCTTCTCAGGCTGTAATATGAGTTTTCCAGGCCAAAATCACAAAGTGAGAGAAACTGTCTAAAACAATGAAATGCAACATTCTTTTTTATTTAAACAACAATTCCATGCATTTTAAACATATTTGAACAAGTTTCAAGTGAAAAGCAAGCTTTATTGATGGAGACAAAAAATTGCTTAGATTTGACCTCTGACAGTTTGACAGTTTGACCTCTGACTTTAGACAGTTTTCTTGCTTTTCAGGCTGTAATATGAGTTTTCCAGGCCAAAATTACATTGTGATAAAAACAGTCTAAAACAATGAAATGCATAGTTCTTTCTGTTTTCAACAACAATTTCATGCATTTTAAACATCTTTGAACAAGTTTCAAGTGAAAAGCAAGCTTTATTGATGGAGACAAAAAATTGCTTAGATTTGACCTCTGATGCTGTTTTCTTACTTTTCAGGCTGTAATATGAGTTTTCCTGGCCAAAATTACAACGTGATAAAAACGGTCTAAAACAATGAAATGCATCATTCTTTTTGTTTTAAACAACAACTGCATGCATTTTAAACATATTTGAACACGTTTCAAGTGAAAAGCAAGCTTTATTGAGGGAGACAGAAAATTGCTTAGATTTGACCTCTGATGCTTCTTGCTTCTCAGGCTGTAATATGTTACAGCCTGAGAAGCAAGAAGCATCAGAGGTCAAATCTAAGCAAGAGGTCAAATCTAAGCAAGGTGAAGTTTTCCAGGCCAAAATTACATTGTGATAAAAAAAGTCTAAAACAATGAAATGTATGATTCTTTTTGTTTTAAACAACAATTGCATGCATTTTAGACATATTTGAACAAGTTTCAAGTGAAAAGCAAGCTTTATTGAGGGAGACAGAAAAATGCTTAGATTTGACCTCTGAAGCTGTTTCCATGCTTCTCAGGCTGTAATATGTGTTTTCCAGGCCAAAATTACAAAGTGATAAAAACTGTCTAAAACAATGTAATGAATCATTCTTTCTGTTTTAAACAACAATTGCATGCATTTTAAACATATTTGAACAAGTCTCAAGTGAAAAGCAAGCTTTATTGAGGGAGACAGAAAATTGCTTAGATTTGACCTCTGATGCTGTATTCTTGCTTTTTAGGCTGTAATATGAGTTTTCCAGGCCAAAATTACATTGTGATAAAAACTGTCTAAAACAATGAAATGCATCAGTCTTTTGGTTTTAAAGAACAATTGCATGCATTTCAGACATATTTTAACAAGTTTCAAGTAAAAGCAAGCTTTATTGAGGGAGACAGAAAATTGCTGAGATTTGACCTCTCATGCTGTTTTCTTGCTTTTCAGGCTGTAATATGAGTTTTCCAGGCCAAGATCACAAAGTGATAGAAACTGTCTAAAACAATCAAATGCATCATTCTTTTGTTTTAAACAACAATTGCATGCATTTCAGACATATTTAAACAAGTTTCAAGTGAAAAGCAAGCTTTATTGAGGGAGACAGAAAAGTGCTTAGATTTGACCTCTGATGCTGTATTCCTGCTTCTCAGGCTGTAATATGAGTTTTCCAGGCCAAAATCACAAAGTGAGAGAAACTGTCTAAAACAATGAAATGCAACATTCTTTTTTATTTAAACAACAATTCCATGCATTTTAAACATATTTGAACAAGTTTCAAGTGAAAAGCAAGCTTTATTGATGGAGACAAAAAATTGCTTAGATTTGACCTCTGACAGTTTGACAGTTTGACCTCTGACTTTAGACAGTTTTCTTGCTTTTCAGGCTGTAATATGAGTTTTCCAGGCCAAAATTACATTGTGATAAAAACAGTCTAAAACAATGAAATGCATAGTTCTTTCTGTTTTCAACAACAATTTCATGCATTTTAAACATCTTTGAACAAGTTTCAAGTGAAAAGCAAGCTTTATTGATGGAGACAAAAAATTGCTTAGATTTGACCTCTGATGCTGTTTTCTTACTTTTCAGGCTGTAATATGAGTTTTCCTGGCCAAAATTACAACGTGATAAAAACGGTCTAAAACAATGAAATGCATCATTCTTTTTGTTTTAAACAACAACTGCATGCATTTTAAACATATTTGAACACGTTTCAAGTGAAAAGCAAGCTTTATTGAGGGAGACAGAAAATTGCTTAGATTTGACCTCTGATGCTTCTTGCTTCTCAGGCTGTAACATATTACAGCCTGAGAAGCAAGAAGCATCAGAGGTCAAATCTAAGCAAGAGGTCAAATCTAAGCAAGGTGAAGTTTTCCAGGCCAAAATTACATTGTGATAAAAAAAGTCTAAAACAATGAAATGTATGATTCTTTTTGTTTTAAACAACAATTGCATGCATTTTAGACATATTTGAACAAGTTTCAAGTGAAAAGCAAGCTTTATTGAGGGAGACAGAAAAGTGCTTAGATTTGACCTCTCATACTGTTTTCTTGCTTTTCAGGCTGTAATATTGAGTTTTCCAGGCCAAAATCACAAAGTGAGAGAAACTGTCTAAAACAATGAAATGCAACATTCTTTTTGTTTTAAACAACAATTTCAGGCTGCTTTTCAGGCTGTAATATGAGTTCCCCTTCGGATGGGGAACTCCAATGCTATGTGGAAACTTCCACTATAGGATTTCGTCAGAAACCAATCATCTGAAAGAGTATAAAAACGGGCCAATGAGTTGGCAGCGTCAGTGTGCACAGCTGGCGTCAATGACAATCAGTCATGCTATAAAGACGCAGCCAGTGCCATGCTCGACATCCTTTTCGCTTTCAGAGCCTTTCACGAAGCTTCTGAGAGAGTCTTTGAGGGTATCTCCAACCTGTGTCTACAGAGAGAGATCGAGAAGCAGCTTCTCCCGGTCCAGAGCGTGTATACGCAGTGGCAGATGGTTGAGCTGGGCATTTCTCCCTTGCCTGGCGTTCTTTGGGTCCGGTCCTCCAAGAGCGGTTTGTATATAGGAAAAAAGCTTTCCTAAAAGAGCAACACGGTCGTGCAGCGCGTCTTTTTCAAGACGTCACTCCGACCGTGCGTTTCTGGATGCGGTGGTTTCCTATCCCAGGATGATGGGCACGAGCACAGCGTTTCATGTCTAGGGGTCCAGTATGTTAATGCGGTGCTCGCGGGCCGTACATGCTATCACTGATGTCATGTCTGTTGCGCAGTTAAAATCGCGGCTCGCTTTTGCAAAAAAGCCACCACCCCAGTTGTCACCCGCACTGCGGTTGGCACTCGGGCAGATCTGAGGGTTTCAGTGGGAGTAAATCCATCGCCCTCGGGCTGTGGACCTCTCGCTCCTCCACGCGCTCCATCCAAGCTTCAGGTGAAGAGAAGCGCTCCGTTCTTGGATGGTCGCTCTCTCACCTGATGACACCGGGATTCAAATGTCCATCGCTGCATCGGAGGATGGGCTGTCATTGTCTGATGAGGATGCGAGCCCGCTCGCTCCCTCCCTCCGGGGTGGAGAGCGCGGCGTTGGCATCTAAAAAGCAGACATGATGGCCGTGCTTTCTCGGGCTGCTTCGGCCATGGTTCTGGGGATGGTTTATCCCCCAGCCCCGCGGCTGGACCGACTAGATTGGTGTGATGTGGAGGATATAAGGAGGCAAGACCTTCAAAGCCTACCGTCCCCTTCTTCTCGGAAGTGCACAGTAAACTCACGCAGTCTTGAGGGCACTTTTTTCTGCCCGATCTGTGTGCGCTTCCATCCTCACCATCCTTGGAGGTTGGGATGTCAAAGTCTGACGAGGAGTCGAACCCGCTCGCTCCCTCCGGGATTATGAGCGCGGCGTCAAATCCAGAAGCAGACTTTGTGGCTGTGCTTCCCCAGGCTGCAATAAGAGGGGTGTGATGCGGAGGATGAAGGCGAGTCCTTCTAAGCCTCCCCATCCCCTTCTTCCTGGATGGGCACAGTAGGCTCACGCAGTGTGCTGCGTGCGCCTTCCCCCTCACCATGCACGCTATGGCCACCTACCAGCGCTACCAAGCGCAGGTGCTGGCCCGGCTGCGCGAGGATGGTTCCGACCCAGGTCTGAGCATGAGCTCCGCACCGCAACCGACTATGCTCTTACAAAAAAAAAAAAAAAAAAAAAAGTCGGCTGTGTGTGCACTGGGAAAGACGATGATCACATCCGTGATCCAGGAATGCCACCTCAGGCTAAACCTGGTGATATGCGTGACGTTGACAAAGTTCGCTTTCTTAACTCACCCATATCCCAGGCTGGCCTGTTCGGCGACACCGGCGGTGAATTCGCCCAGGAATGATACAGTGGTTAGCGTGGGCCAGCCCATCGCAATGGCTCATCCATACGATCAGACTCGGCTATGCGATTCAGTTCGCGAAACGGCCTCCCAGGTTCACGGGCGTGTATTTCACCAGGGTCAGTCCTGCGTCCGCCCCTGTCTTGCGAGAGGAGATTGTTGTCCTGCTGGTGAAGGATGCAATCGAGCCGGCCCTCCAGCCGAGATGGAGCGCAGGTTTTACAGCCCGTACTTCATCGTGCCCAAAAAGAGCGGTGGGCTATGGCCAATCCCATATCTGCACGTTTTGAATCGCTGCCTTCACAGGCTGCGCTTCGGAATGCTTACGCAGATGCGCATCACGCGATGCGTTCGTCCTCGGGATTGGTTTGCAGCAATAGATCTGAAGGACACGTATTTTCATATCTCCATACTTCCACGCCACCGGCAGTTTCTGTGGTTTGCGTTCGAAGGTCGAGCATAGCAATAGAAGGTCCTCACCTTCGGGCTCTCTCTGTCTCCACGGGTTTTCACCAAGCTCGCGGAGGGTGCCTTCGCGCCCCTTTGGTTTTGATGGCACGCGGGCACACACCGAGTGACTGTCACTGCGCTGTGTCGCCGCACCCTCACCCCCTGGAAGGACCCCTCCTTCCTACGGGCCAGTGTGCCCCTAGGTCAGGCGTCCAGGCATGTTGTCGTTTCGTCAGATGCTTCCAGTACGGGTTGGGGGGCCGTGTGTAGCGGGCATGCTGCTGCGGACCCGTGGAGGGGAACCCAGCTGCATTGGCATATCAACTGCCTAGAGCTGTTGGCAGTGTTTCTCATCTGCGCCGCTTTTTACCGGTGCTGAGGGGGTAACACGTGCTGGTCAGGACGGACAGCATGGCTGTGGTAGCGTATGCCATCCGTATGGGGGGTATACGCTCCCGCTGCATGTCTCAGCTCACTCGCCGTCTGCTCCTCTGGAGTCATACGCGGCTGAAGTCGCTGCTTGCTATTCACACCCCAGATGGGCTCAACCCTGCGGCCAATGGGCTCTCACGGCAGCTCCTTCCCCGGGAGAATGGAGACTCCACCCCGAGTCTCGGGGCATGCGTAAGTATGTGTTTCTCCCAGTGAGCCTACTCGTGCAGTTTCTGTGCAAGGTCAGGGAGGATGAGAAGCAGGTCTTGCTAGTTGCGCCCCCTGGCCCAACCGGACCTGGATATCAGAACTCTCCCTCCTCGCGACGCCCCCCCTGGCGAGTCCCTTTGAGAGAAGACCTACTCTCTCAGGGACAGGGCACCATCTGGCACCCTCGCTCAGTTCTGTGGAACCTCCACGTGTTGTCCATAAGACGCGACGAGGAAGAATTAGGTAACCTACCGTTGGCGGTGGTTAATACTATCATTCAGGCTAGTGCACCCTCTATGAGGCATGCCTACGCCCTGAAGTGGAGTCTATTCACTGAGTGGTGCGCTTCTCGCCGAGAAGACCCCCGATCTTGCCAGATCAGTCTTGTGCTTTCGTTCCTTCAGTACAGGTGGAGCGAAGGCTGTCGCGCTCTACACTGAGGGTTTACGTGGCCACCATCTCCGCTCATCATGATGCGTGGATGGCGGCACCGTGGGGAGGCATAACCTCATCATCCGGTTCCTCAGAGGTGCGAGGCGGATGTTTCCATCCCGCCCCCCTCTCATGCCCTCTTGGGATCTCTCGGTAGTGCTACGAGCCTACGTGGGGATCCCTTCGAACCACTCGACTCAGTATCCTTGAGATTTCTGTCCTTGATGACAGCTCTGCTGGTCGCATTGGCATCGGTTAAGAGGGTTGGGTACCTGGAGGCATTTTCGGTCAGTAACTCATGCCTAGAATTCGGGCCGGCCTACTCTCACGTTGTCCTGAGACCCCGGCCCGGCTATGTGCCCAAGGTTCCTACCACGCTGTTTAAGGATCGGGAAGTGAGCCTGCAAGCGCTGCCCGTGGCAGACCCAGCCCTTTCATTGTTGTGTCCTGTTCGCGCTTTGCGAATATATGTGGACCACACTCAGAGCTTTAGATCCTCTGACCAGCTCTTTGTCTGTTACAGTGGTCGGCAGATGGGAAGTGCCGTATCGAAACAGAGGTTGGCCCACTGGATAGTGGATGCCATCTCCCTCGCTTTTCGAGCCAGGGTGAGCCGTGTCCCCCGGGGGTGAGAGCGCACTCCACTACGGAGCATCGCATCCTGAGTTAGCACGCGGTGTCTCTCTGACAGACATTTGTAGAGCTATGGGTTGGGTGACACCCAATACATTTGCAAGGTTACAATCTGCAAGTGGAGCCGGTTTCCTCAAGGGTATTAGGTAACCCTTGGTGATTGAGGAAACGATTCGGTTAAGGTGTCGAAATACGCTTGCTGCGCCACTCTCTCTAACCCGAAGATACGTGCGCTTTTTCAGCTTTGTCAGTTTAGTTCCCCATTTTTTGCCGAACCCTGCAGAGTTCCTCCGAGGCCCCAGCACCTGACTCAGCGGAGGAGTCAGGTGTTGGCCTGTTACGTTGTTGGCATGCCCGCTGGTCAGCCCACGTTCTGGGTAATGGTGCCTGCTATGCGTGATCCCCGCTAGCGATCCCATACGTTCACTCAGCCACGGTATAGTCCCCCCTTTTAGGGCAGGCTCGTGTTCTCCCTCCCCGCTAACCATCCTTATGCAAGGACTCCCATCTCTGGGCTAGTCCATAGGTTGTCACCAGGTCTCCCCTCTGGGTAACAGGTGAGCTCCACAGCGTCCTCCCTATCGGGACTGAACGCTTTCCCAACGTACTGTCGTATCAAAACCTATTTTACTGGGTTATTGCAACACCCCGAAAAATATAACTGTTCCTGAACAGGTAAGTAAGGGCCAGGGGACACGTTGGAAGACTGTGTCTTGGGGCGTTGTAGGTGCGCTCGCTCTACTGCGTGGCACACCCTTCGCCAGGGACGCAGTAAGGTTCTTTCATTGTGGCATTTTCCATAGATTTCCCCATAGTGGAAGTTTCCACATAGCATTGGAGTTGCCCATCCGAAGGGGAATGCTACGGTTACTAAAGTAACCCTTTGTTTCCCGAGGGGGGGAACGGAAATGCTATGTTCCTTCGCCACAACGATTGTCCCTTAGCTGTTGAGCGTGAAAGTCTCTTCAGCTAGAAAAGGATGTCGAGCATGGCACTGGCTGCGTCTTTATAGCATGACTGATTGTCATTGACGCCAGCTGTGCACGCTGACGCTGCCAACTCATCGGCATTTCATTGGCCGGTTTTTATACTCTTTCAGATGATTGGTTTCTGACGAAATCCCCATAGTGGAAGTTTCAACATAGCATTTCCGTTCCCCACCTCGGGGAACGAAGGGTTACTTTAGTAACCGTAGCGTTTCATGTTCTTAAGCTGTTTTTATCACTTTCTGTTTTTGGCCTGAAAACTTCATATCTTAGCCCCATGAACAAGAATCCTGGCTGAGAGGTCAAAATATGACTTTATTCAAAATCACTTGCTTTTCCCTTAAAACTTGTCTAAACATGTTTAAACTGCACACAAAGAATCCTTTGTGTTTTTGGCCTGAAAACATCATATCTTAGCCCCACGAACAAGAATCCTGTCTGAGAGGTCAAAGTGTTGCTAAAACTGCATACAGTGTTGTTTTAAACAAAAAGAATGACAAGATTCATGTTTTTTAGCTGTTTTTATTACTTTCTGTTTTTGGCCTGAAAACATCATATCTCAGCCCCACGAACAAGAATCCTGGCTGAGAGGTCAAAATATGAGCTTATTTAAAATCACTTGCTTTTCCCTTGAAACTTGTCTAAATATGTTTAAAACTGCATACAGTGTTGTTTAAAACAAAAAGAATAACGAGTTTCATGTTCTTAAGCTGTTTTTATCACTTTCTGTTTTCACTTTCTGTTTCTGTTTTTGGCCTGAAAACATCATACAAGATTCCCCACGAACAAGAATCCTTGCTGAGAGGTCAAAATATGAGCTTATTTAAAATCACTCGCTTTTCCCTTGAAAGTTGTCTAAACATGTTTAAAACTGAATACAGTGTTGTTTAAAACAAAAAGAATGATGAGATTCATGTTCTTAAGCTGTTTTTGTCACTTTCTGTTTTTGGCCTGAAAACATCAAATCTTAGCCCCACGAACAAGAATCCTGGCTGAGAGATCAAAATATAACCTTATTCAAAATCACTTGCTTTTCCCTTGAAACTTGTCTAAACATGTTTAAACTGCATACAGTGTTGTTTAAAACAAAAAGAATGATGAGATTCATGTTTTTAAGCTGTTTTTATCACTTTTTGTTTTTGGCCTGAAAACATTATATCTCAGCCACACGAACAAGAATCCTGTCTGAGAGGTCAAAGTGTTGCTAAAACTGCATACAGTGTTGTTTAAAACAAAAAGAATGATGAGATTCATGTTTTTGAGCTGTTTTTATTACTTTCTGTTTTTGGTCTGAAAACATCATATCTCAGCCCCACGAACAGGAATCCTGTCTGAAAGTTCAAAGTGTTGCTAAAATTGCATACAGTGTTGTTTAAAACAAAAAGATTGTTGAGATTCATGTTTTTAAGCTGTTTATATCACTTTCTGTTTTTGGCCTGAAAACATCATATCTCAGCCCCACGAACAAGAATCCTGTCTGAGAGGTCAAAGTGTTGCTAAAACTGCATACAGTGTTGTTTTAAACAAAAGAATGACAAGATTCATGTTTTTGAGCTGTTTTTATTACTTTCTGTTTTTGGCCTGAAAACATCATATTTCAGCCCCACGAACAAGAATCCTGTCTGAGAGGTCAAAATATGAGCTTATTTAAAATCACTTGCTTTTGTTTTGAAACTTGTCTAAACATGTTTAAAACTATATACAGTGTTGTTTAAAACAAAAAGAATGATGAGATTCATGTTTTTAAGCTGTTTTTATCACTTTCTGTTTTTGGCCTGAAAACATCATATCTCAGCCCCACGAACAAGAATCCTGGCTGAGACATCAAAATGTTGCTAAAACTGCATACAGTGTTGTTTAAAACAAAAAGAATGATGAGTGTCATGTTCTTAAACTGTTTTTATTACTTTCTGTTTTTGGCCTGAAAACATCATATCTCAGCCCCACGAACAAGAATCCTGGCTGTGAGATCAAAATATGAGCTTATTTCAAATCACTTGCTTTTCCCTTGAAACTTGTCTAAACATGTTTAAAGCTGCTTACAGTGTTGTTTAAACAAAAAGAATGATGAGATTAATGTTTTTAAGCTGTTTTTATCACTTTCTGTTTTTGGCCTGAAAACATCATATCTCAGCCCCACGAACAAGAATCCTGTCTGAGAGGTCAAAGTGTTGCTAAAACTGCATTAAGTGTTGTTTTAAACAAAAAGAATGATAAGATTCATGTTTTTGAGCTGTTTTTATTACTTTCTGTTTTTGGCCTGAAAACATCATATCTCAGCCCCACGAACAAGAATCCTGGCTGAGAGGTCAAAATATGAGCTTATTTAAAATCACTAGCTTTTCCCTTGAAACTTGTCTAAACATGTTTAAAGCTGCATACAGTGTTGTTTAAAACAAAAAGAATGATAAGATTCATGTTCTTAAACTGTTTTTATTACTTTCTGTTTTTGGCCTGAAAACATCATATCTCAGCCCCACGAACAAGAATCCTGGCTGAGAGGTCAAAATATGAGATTATTTAAAATCACTTGCTTTTCCCTTGAAACTTGTCTAAACTTGTTTAAAACTGCATACAGTGTTGTTTAAACAAAAAGAATGATGAGATTAATGTTTTTAAGCTGTTTTTATCACTTTCTGTTTTTGGCCTGAAAACATCATATCTCAGCCCCACGAACAAAAATCCTGTGGGAGAGGTCAAAATATGAGCTTGTTTAAAATCACTTGCTTATCCCTTGAAACTTGTCTACACATGTTTAAAGCTGCATACAGTGTTGTTTAAAACAAAAAGAATGATGAGATTCATGTTTTTAAGCTGTTTTTATCACTTTCTGTTTTTGGCCTGAAAACATCATATCTCAGCCCCACGAACAAGAATCCTGGCTGAGAGGTCAAAATATGAGCTTATTTAAAATCACTTGCTTTTCCTTTGAAACTTGTCTAAACATGTTTAAAACTGCATACAGTGTTGTTTAAAACAAAAAGAATGATGAGATTCATGTTTTTAAGCAGTTTTTATCACTTTCTGTTTTTTTTCCTGAAAACATCATATCTCAGCCCCACGAACAAGAATCCTGTGTGAGAGGTCAAAATATGAGCTTATTTAAAATCACTTGCTTTTACTTTGAAACTTGTCTAAACATGTTTAAAACTTCATACAGTGTTGTTTGAAACAAAAAGAAAGATGAGATTCATGTTTTTAAGCTGTTTTTGTCACTTTCCGTTTTTGGCCTGAAAACATCATATCTCAGCCCCACGAACAAGAATCCTGTCTGAAAGTTCAAAGTGTTGCTAAAACTACATACAGTGTTGTTTAAAACAAAAAGAATGATGAGTGTCATGTTCTTAAGCTGTTTATATCACTTTCTGTTTTTGGCCTGAAAACATCATATCTCAGCCCCACGAACAAGAATCCTGGCTGAGAGATCAAAGTGTTGCTAAAACTGCATACAGTGTTGTTTAAAACAAAAAGAATGATGAGTGTCATGTTCTTGAACTGTTTTTATTACTTTTTGTTTTTGGCCTGAAAACATCATATCTCAGCCCCACGAACAAGAATCCTGGCTGGGAGATCAAAATATGAGCTTATTTAAAATCACTTGCTTTTCCCTTGAAACTTGTCTAAACATGTTTAAAGCTGCTTACAGTGTTGTTTAAAACAAAAAGAATGATGAGATTCATGTTCTTAAACTGTTTTTATCACTTTCTGTTTTTGGCCTGAAAACATCATATCTCAGCCCCACGAACAAGAATCCTGGCTGAGAGGTCAAAGTATGAGATTATTTAAAATCACTTGCTTTTCCTTTGAAACTTGTCTAAACTTGTTTAAAACTGTATACAGTGTTGTTTAAACAAAAAGAATGATGAGATTAATGTTTTTAAGCTGTTTTTATCACTTTCTGTTTTTGGCCTGAAAACATCATATCTCAGCCCCACGAACAAGAATCCTGTGGGAGAGGTCAAAATATGAGCTTATCTAAAATCACTTGCTTATCCCTTGAAACTTGTCTACACATGTTTAAAGCTGCATACAGTGTTGTTTAAAACAAAAAGAATGATGAAATTCATGTTTTTAAGCTGTTTTTATCACTTTCTGTTTTTGGCCTGAAAACATCATATCTCAGCCCCACGAACAAGAATCCTGTCTGAGAGGTCAAAGTGTTGCTAAAACTGCATACAGTATTGTTTTAAACAAAAAAAAATGATAAGATTCATGTTTTTGAGCTGTTTTTATTACTTTCTGTTTTTGGCCTGAAAACATCATATCTCAGCCCCACGAACAAGAATCCTGGCTGAGAGGTCAAAATATGAGCTTATTTAAAATCACTAGCTTTTCCTTTGAAACTTGTCTAAACATGTTTAAAGCTGCATACAGTGTTGTTTAAAACAAAAAGAATGATGAGATTCGTGTTCTTAAACTGTTTTTATTACTTTCTGTTTTTGGCCTGAAAACATCATATCTCAGCCCCACGAACAAGAATCCTGGCTGAGAGGTCAAAATATGAGATTATTTAAAATCACTTGCTTTTCCCTTGAAACTTGTCTAAACTTGTTTAAAACTGCATACAGTGTGGTTTAAACAAAAAGAAAGATGAGATTAATGTTTTTAAGCTGTTTTTATCACTTTCTGTTTTTGGCCTGAAAACATCATATCTCAGCCCCACGAACAAGAATCCTGTGGGAGCGGTCAAAATATGAGCTTATTTAAAATCACTTGCTTATCCCTTGAAACTTGTCTACACATGTTTAAAGCTGCATACAGTGTTGTTTAAAACAAAAAGAATGATGAGATTCATGTTTTTAAGCTGTTTTTATCACTTTCTGTTTTTGGCCTAAAAACAGCATATCTCAGCCCCACGAACAAGAATCCTGTCTGAGAGGTCAAAATATGAGCTTATTTAAAATCACTTGCTTTTCCTTTGAAACTTGTCTAAACATGTTTAAAACTGCATACAGTGTTGTTTAAAACAAAAAGAATGATGAGATTCATGTTTTTAAGCTGTTTTTATCACTTTCTGTTTTTTTCCTGAAAACATCATATCTCAGCCCCACGAACAAGAATCCTGTGTGAGAGGTCAAAATATGAGCTTATTTGAAATCACTTGCTTTTACTTTGAAACTTGTCTAAACATGTTTAAAACTTCATACAGTGTTGTTTAAAACAAAAAGAATGGTGAGTTTCATAATTTTAAGCTGTTTTTATCACTTTCTGTTTTTGGCCTGACAACATCAATTCTCAGCCCCACGAACAAGAATTCTGTCTGAGAGGTCAAAGTTTTGCTAAAACTGCATACAGTGTTGTTTAAAACAAAAAGAACGATGAGATTAATGTTTTTAATCTGTTTTTATCACTTTCTGTTTTTGGCCTAATAACATTATATCTCAGCGCCACGAACAAGTATCCTGCCTGAGAGGTCAAAATATGAGCTTATTTAAAATCACTTGCTTTTCCCTTGAAACTTGTCTAAACATGTTTAAAACTGCATACAGTGTTGTTTAAAACAAAAAGAATGATGAGATTCATGTTTTAAGCTGTTTTTATCTCTTTCTGTTTTTGGCCTGAAAACATCAAATCTCAGCCCCACGAACAAGAATCCTGTCTGAGAGGACAAAATATAAGCTTATTTAAAATCACTTGCTTTTCCCTTGAAACTTGTCTAAACAAGTTTAAAATTGCATACAGTGTTGTTTAAAACAAAAAAGAATGGTGAGTTTTATAATTTTAAGCTGTTTTTATCACTTTCTATTTTTGGCCTGACAACATCAATTCTCAGCCCCACGAACAAGAATCCTGTCTGAGAGGTCAAAGTTTTGCTAAAACTACATATAGTGTTGTTTAAAACAAAAAGAATGATGAGATTCATGTTTTTAAGCTGTTTTTATCACTTTCTGTTTTTGGCCTGAAAACATCAAATCTCAGCGCCAAGAACAAGAATCCTGTCTGAGAGGACAAAATATAAGCTTATTTGAAATCACTTGCTTTTCCCTTGAAACTTGTCTAAACAAGTTTAAAATTGCATACATTGTTGTTTAAAACAAAAAGAATGGTGAGTTTTATAATTTTAAGCTGTTTTTATCATTTTCTGTTTTTGGCCTGACAACATCAATTCTCAGCCCCACGAACAAGAATTCTGTCTGAGAGGTCAAAGTTTTGCTAAAACTGCATACAGTGTTGTTTAAAACAAAAAGAATGATGAGATTCATGTTTTTAATCTGTTTTTATCACTTTCTGTTTTTGGCCTATTAACATTATATCTCAGCGCCACGAACAAGTATCCTGCCTGAGAGGTCAAAATATGAGCTTATTTAAAATCACTTGCTTTTCCCTTGAAACTTGTCTAAACATGTTTAAAACTGCATACAGTGTTGTTTAAAACAAAAAGAATGATGAGATTCATGTTTTTAAGCTGTTTTTATCACTTTCTGTTTTTGGCCTGAAAACGCTACGGTTACTAAAGTAACCCTTCGTTCCCCGAGGGGGGGAACGGAAATGCTATGTGGAAACTTCCACTATGGGGATTTCGTCAGAATCCAATCATCTGAAAGAGTATAAAAACGGGCCAATGAAATGCCAATGAGTTGGCAGCGTCAGCGTGCACAGCTGGCGTCAATGACAATCAGTCATGCTATAAAGACGCAGCCAGTGCCATGCTCGACATCCTTTTCTAGCTGAAGAGACTTTCACGCTCAACAGCTAAGGGACAATCGTTGTGGCGAAGGAACATAGCATTTCCGTTCCCCCCCTCGGGGAACGAAGGGTTACTTTAGTAACCGTAGCGTTCCCCTTCGGATGGGGAACTCCAATGCTATGTGGAAACTTCCACTATGGGGAAATCTATGGAAAACGCCACAACGAAAGAACCTTACTGCGCCCCTGGCGAAGGGTGTGCCACGCAGTAGAGCAAGCGCACCTACAACGCCCCGAGACACAGTCTTCCAACGTGTCCCCTGGCCCTCACTTACCTGTTCAGAAACGGTTATATTTTTCGGGGAGTCGCAATAACCCTGTAAAAAGGTTTTGATACGACAGTACGTTGGGAAAGCGTTCAGTCCCGATAGGGAGGACGCTGCGGAGCTCACCTGCTACCCAGAGGGGAGACCTGGTGACAATCTATGGACCAGCCCAGAGATGGGGGGGTCCTAGCATAAGGATGGTTAGCGGGGAGGGAAGACACGAGCCTGCCCTAAAAAGGGGGGACTATACCGTGGCTGTGTGAACGTATGGGATCGCCAGCGGGGATCACACATAGCAGGCACCTATACCCAGAACGCGGGCTGACCAGCGGGCATGCCGACAACGTAACGGGCCAACACCTGACTCCTCCGCTGAGTCAGGTGCTGGGGGCCTCGGAGGAACTCTGCAGGGTTCGCCAAAGAATGGGGAACTAAACTGACAAAGCTGAAAAAGCGCACGTATCTCCGGGTTAGGGAGAGTGGCGCAGCAAGCGTGTTTCGACACCTCAACCGAATCGTTTCCTCAATCACCAAGGGTTGCCTAATACCCTTGAGGAAACCGGCTCCACTCGCAGATTGTAACCTTGCAAATGTATTGGGTGTCACCCAACCCGTAGCTCTACAAATGTCTGTCAGAGAGGCGCCGCGTGCTAACGCCCAGGAGGATGCGATGCTCCGTAATGGAGTGCGCTCTCACCCCCGGGGGACACGGCTCACCCTGGCCCAAAGGCGAGGGAGATGGCATCCACTACCCAGTGGGCCAACCTCTGTTTAGATACGGCACTTCCCATCTGCCGACCACTGTAATGGACAAAGAGCTGGTCAGAGGATCTAAGGCTCTGAGTGTGGTCCACATATATTCGCAAAGCGCGAACAGGACACAACAATGAAAGGGCTGGGTCTGCCTCCTCCGCGGGCAGCGCTTGCAGGCTCACTACCTGATTGTTAAACGGCGTGGTAGGAACCTTGGGCACATAGCCGGGCCGGGGTCTCAGGACAACGTGAGAGTAGGCCGGCCCGAATTCTAGGCACGAGTCACTGACCGAAAATGCCTCCAGGTACCTAACCCTCTTAACCGATGCCAACACGACCAGCAGAGCTGTCTTCAAGGACAGAAATCTCAAGGATACTGAGTCGAGTGGTTCGAAGGGATCCCCACGTAGGCTCGTAGCACTACCGCGAGATCTCAAGAGGGTATGAGAGGGGGGCGGGGGAAAACATC
The DNA here is from genome assembly GCF_903798145.1 of Danio aesculapii. Taxonomy (NCBI): domain Eukaryota; kingdom Metazoa; phylum Chordata; class Actinopteri; order Cypriniformes; family Danionidae; genus Danio; species Danio aesculapii. Next base: position 32,316,082 of record NC_079435.1, read on the forward strand.
CGCCTCGCACCTCTGAGGAACTGGATGATGAGGTTATGCCTCCCCACGGTGCCGCCATCCACGCATCATGATGAGCGGAGATGGTGGCCACGTAAACCCTCAGTGTGGAGCGCGACAGCCTTCGCTCCACCTGTCCTGAAGGAAAGAAAGCACAACACTGATCTGGCAAGATCGGGGGTCTTCTCGGCGAGAAGCGCACCACTCAGTGAATAGACTCCACTCCAGGGCGTAGGCATGCCTCGTAGAGGGTGCACTAGCCTGAGTGATGGTATTAACCACCGCCACCGGTAGGTTACCTAAGTCTTCCTCGTCGCGTCTTATGGACCCCACGTGGAGGTTCCACAGAACTAAGCGAGGGTGCCAGATGGTGCCCTGTCCCTGAGAGAGTAGGTCCTCTCTCAAAGGGACTCGCCAGGGGGGGCGTCGCGAGGAGGGAGAGTTCTGATATCCAGGTCCGGTTGGGCCAGGGGCGCAACTAGCAAGACCTGCCCCTCGTCCTCCCTGACCTTGCACAGAAACTGCGCGAGTAGGCTCACTGGGGGGAGTGCATACTTACGCATGACTCGGGGTGGAGTCGCCATTCTCCCGGGGAAGGAGCTGCCGTGAGAGCCTGTTGGCCGCACGGTTGAGCCCATCCGGGGTGTGAATAGCAAGCAGCGACTTCAGCCGCGTATGACTCCAGAGGAGCAGACGGCGAGCGAGCTGAGACATGCAGCGGGAGCGTATACCCCCCATCCGGATGGAATACGCTACCGCGGCCATGCTGTCCGTCCTGACCAGCACGTGTTGCCCCCTCAGCACCGGTAAAAAGCGGCGCAGAGCGAGAAACACTGCCAACAGCTCTAGGCAGTTGATATGCCAATGCAGCTGGGTTCCCCTCCACAGGTCCGCAGCAGCATGCCCGCTACACACGGCCCCCCCACCCCATACTGGAGGCATCTGCCGAAACGACAGCCTGCCTGGACGCCTGACCTAGGGGCACACTGGCCCGTAGGAAGGAGGGGTCCTTTCCAGGGGGTACGGGTGCGGTGACACAGCGCAGTGACAGTCACTCGGTGTGGGCCCGCGTGCCATGCGCGTCTGGGGACCCGATCGTGAAGCCAATGCTGTAGTGGTCTCATATGGAGCAATCCGAGCGGCGTGGCCGCGGCTACGGATGCCATATGCCCCAGGAGCCTCTGAAATAATTTCAGGGGGACCACTTTTTTTTCCTGTCGAACTCTCTCAGACAGTTCAGCATTACCTCGGCGCGCTCTCGTGAGAGGCGCGCCTCCATAGTGATCGAGTCCAGCTCCAACCCGAGAAAGGAGATGCTCTGCACGGGGGCGAGCTTGCTCTTTTCTCGGTTGACCTGAAACCCCAACGGGCGGAGGTGCCGGAGCACCTTGTCTCTGTGCATAATCAATTGCTCCCGAGAGTGGGCTAAAAATCAGCCAGTCATCGAAATAATTGAGCGTGCGGATGCCGGCGAGCCGAAGGGGCGCGAGGGCACCCCCCGCGAGCTTGGTGAAAACTCGCGGAGACAGAGAGAGCCCGAAGGGGAGGACCGTGTATTGCCACGCTCGACCTTCAAACGCAAACCGCAGAAACTGCCGGTGGCGTGGAAGTGTGGAGATATGAAAATACGAGTCCTTCAGATCTATTGCTGCAAACCAATCCTGAGGACGAACGCATCGCGTGATGCGCATCTGCGTAAGCATTCCGAAGCGCAGCCTGTGAAGGCAGCGGTTCAAAATGTGCAGATATAGGATTAGCCATAGCCCACCGCTTTTTTTTTTTTTTTTTTTTTGGGGCACGATGAAGTGCGGGCTGTAAAACTCGCGCTCCATCTCGGCTGGAGGGCCGGCTCGATTGCATCCTTCGCCAGGAGGACAGCAATCTCCTCTCGCAAGACAGGGGCGGACGCAGGACTGACCCTGGTCGCCCGTGAACCTGGGAGGCCGTTTAGCGAACTGAATCGCATAGCCGAGTCTGGTCGTATGGATGAGCCATTGCGATGGGCTGGCCCGCGCTAACCAGGCAGGCAGAGCCCCCGCAAATGGTCCCACCCGCACGATCGCTGACGTGCCAGCGGCGGGGCAGCGTGGAGTGAGTGGGCTCATCCGGGGAGCGCTGGGGTCCCACAGGAGAGCAGGAGAGGAGATGTTCTCGTCTCGCACTCAAACTCCAGGAGAGGGGCTGGGAGTGGAGAGAAAGGAGACCGTTCTCTCGTGCTCCATGAGCCATTGGCGAAATGCACCGATCCTGCGAGCTGGAAGGCATAGCGTCCCAGACTGGCAGTGTTCGGGCTGTCACATCCGGAGGAGGGGAAAAGTGCTCTTTCACTGAGGATTTTGATGGCGTTTTTTTTTTTTTTTTTTTTACGCCTTTAAATAACGTGCCCCGCCCTCCAGCGGGGAAAGAGCAAATTCCCTCCTCCCCAGATGGCCCGCCTCAGGGACGCTTCGCGGTCCGTTTTACCGAACTTAGCGGCGCCCTGGGCGGGGGACGCTGGTTGCCGGCGCGATGCTCGGCGCAGCCGCGTGGCCGGAGGCGCAGGCGGGGGCGGCGAAGCAAAGCTGCGGGCGGGCGTCCTCGGCGAAAAAGCAGTGGATGTGGATGGCTCGGCGGGGGGGAGCGGTCATACAATCCCGCCGATAGAGACCTCGCCCATCGCCTCCGACTGCTCTATCACCGGCGTGAATTCCTGGGCGAATTCACCGCCAGTGTCGCCGAACAGGCCAGCCTGGGATATGGGTGAGTTAAGAAAGCGAACTTTGTCAACGTCACGCACATCACCAGGTTTAGCCTGAGGTGGCATTCCTGGATCACGGATGTGATCATCGTCCTTCCCAGGGCACACACAGCCGACTTTTTTTTTTTTTTTTTTTTTGTAAGAGCATAGTCGGTTGCGGTGCGGAGCGCATGCTCAGTCCTGGGTCAGAACCATCCTCGCGCAGCCGGGCCAGCGCCTGCGCTTGGTAGCGCTGGTAGGTGGCCATAGCGTGCATGGTGAGGGGGAAGGCGCACGCAGCACACTGCGTGAGCCTACTGTGCCCATCCAGGAAGAAGGGGATGGGGAGGCTTAGAAGGTCTCGCCTTCATCCTCCACATCACACCCCTCTAATCGGTCCGGCCGCGGAGCTGGGGGATAAACCATCTCCAGAGCCACGGCCGAAGCAGCCTGGGGAAGCACAGCCGCAAAGTCTGCTTCTGGATTCGACGCCGCGCTCAAAGTCCCGGAGGGAGCGAGCGGGTTCGAATCCTCGTCAGACCTTGACAGCCCAACCTCCAAGGATGGTGAGGATGGAAGCGCACGCAGATCGGGCAGAAAAAAGTGCCCTCAGGACAGCGTGAGCTTACTGTGCACTTCCGGGAAGAAGGGGACGGGAGGCTTTGAAGGTCTTGCCTCCTTATATCCTCCACATACACCCATCTAGTCGGTCCGGCCGCGGGGCTGGGGGATAAACCATCACCAGACCCACGGCCGAAGCAGCCCGAGAAAGCACGGCCATCACGTCTGCTTTTTAGATGCTAACGCCGCGCTCTCCTCCCCGGAGGGAGGGAGCGAGCGGGCTCGCATCCTCATCAGACAATGACAGCCCATCCTCCGATGCAGCGATGGACATCTGACCCCCGGTGTCATCAGGTGAGAGAGCGACCATCCAAGGACGGAGCGCTTCTCTTCACCTGAAGCTTGGATGGAGCGCGTGGAGGAGCGAGAGGTCCACGGCCCGGGGGCGGCGGATTTACTCTCACTGAAACCCTCAGATCTGCCCGAGTGCCAACCGCAGTGCGGGGGACAACTGGGGTGGGTGGCTCTTTTGCAAGAGCGAGCCGCGATCTTAACTGCGCAACAGACATGACATCAGTGATGGCATGCACTGCCCGCGAGCACCGCATTAACATGCTGGACCCCCAGACATGAAACGCTGTGCTCGTGCCCATCATCCGGGGATAGGAAACCACCGCATCCAGAAACGCACGGTCGGAGTGACGTCTTGAAAAAGACGCGCTGCACGACCGTGTTGCTCTTTTAGGAAAGCTTTTTTCCTATATACAAACCGCTCTTGGAGGACCGGACCCAAAGGACGCCAGGCAAGGGAGAAATACCCAGCTCGACCATCTGCCACTGCGTATACGCGCTCTGGACCGGGAGAAGCTGCTTCTCGATCTCTCCCTGTAGACACAGGTTGGAGATACCCTCAAAGACTCTCTCAGAAGCTTCGTGAAAGGCTCTGAAAGCGAAAGGATGTCGAGCATGGCACTGGCTGCGTCTTTATAGCATGACTGATTGTCATTGACGCCAGCTGTGCACGCTGACGCTGCCAACTCATTGGCATTTCATTGGCCCGTTTTTATACTCTTTCAGATGATTGGATTCTGACGAAATCCCCATAGTGGAAGTTTCCACATAGCATTGGAGTTCCCCATCCGAAGGGGAACATCATACCTCAGCCCCACGAACAAGAATCCTGTCTGAGAGGTCAAAGTGTTGCTAAAACTGCATACAGTGTTGTTTAAAACAAAAAGAATAACGAGATTCATGTTTATAAGCTGTTTTTATCACTTTCTGATTTTGGCCTGAAAACATATCTCAGCTCTACGAACAAGAAGCCTGTCTGAGAGGTCAAAATATGAGCTTATTTAAAATTATTTGCTTTTCCCTTGAAACTTGTCTAAACATGTTTAAAACTGCATACAGTTTTGTTTGAAACAAAAAGAAAGATGAGTTTTATCATTTTAAGCTGTTTTTATCACTTTCTGCTTTTGGCCTGAAAACGTCCTATCTCAGCCCCACGAACCAGAGTCCTGTCTGAGAGGTCAAAGTTTTGCTAAAACTGCATACAGTGTTGTTTAAAACAAAAAGAATGGTGAGATTCATGTTTTTAAGCTGTTTTTATCACTTTCTGTTTTTGGCCTGAAAACATCAAATCTCAGCCCCACGAACAAGAATCCTGTCTGAGAGGACAAAATATAAGCTTATTTGAAATCACTTGCTTTTCCCTTGAAACTTGTCTAAACAAGTTTAAAATTGCATACAGTGTTGTTTAAAACAAAAAAGAATGGTGAGTTTTATAATTTTAAGCTGTTTTTATCACTTTCTATTTTTGGCCTGACAACATCAATTCTCAGCCCCACAAACAAGAATCCTGTCTGAGAGGTCAAAATATGAGCTTATTTAAAATCACTTGCTTTTCCCTTGAAACTTGTCTAAACATGTTTAAAACTGCATACAGTGTTGTTTAAAACAAAAAGAATGGTGAGATTCATGTTTTTAAGCTGTTTTTATCACTTTCTGTTTTTGGCCTGAAAACATCATACCTCAGCCCCACGAACAAGAGTCCTGCCTAAGAGGTCAAAATATGAGCTTGTTTAAAATCATTTGCTTTTCCCTTGAAACTTGTCTAAACATATTTAAAACTGCATACAGTGTTGTTTAAAACAAAAAGAATGATAAGATATGTTTTTAAGCTGTTTTTATCACTTTCGGTTTTTGGCCTGAAAACATCCTATCTCAGCCGCACGAACAAGAATCCTGTCTGAGAGGTCAAAGTGTTGCTAACACTGCATACAATGTTGTTTAAAAAAAAGAATGATGAGATTCATGTTTTTAAGCTGTTTTTATCACTTTCTGTTTTTGGCCTGATAACATTATATCTCAGCACCACGAACAAGTATCCTGCCTGAGAGGTCAAAGAATGAGCTTATTTAAAATCACTTGCTTTTCCCTTGAAACTTGTCTAAACATATTTAAAACTGCATACAGTGTTGTTTAAAACAAAAAGAATGATAAGATATGTTTTTTAAGCTGTTTTTATCACTTTCGGTTTTTGGCCAGAAAACATATCTCAGCCCCACGAACAAGAATTCTGTCTGATAGGTCAAAATATGAGCTTATTTAAAATCATTTGCTTTTCCCATGAGACTTGTCTAAACATGTTTAAAACTGCATACAGTGTTGTTTGAAACAAAAAGAATGATGAGTTTTATCATTTTAAGCTGTTTTTATCACTTTCTGCTTTTGGCCTGAAAACATCCTATCTCAGCCCCACGAACCAGAGTCCTGTCTGAGAGGTCAAAGTTTTGCTAAAACTGCATACAGTGTTGTTTAAAACAAAAAGAATGGTGAGATTCATGTTTTTAAGCTGTTTTTATCACTTTCTGTTTTTGGCCTGAAAACATCATACCTCAGCCCCACGAACAAGAGTCCTGCCTAAGAGGTCAAAATATGAGCTTGTTTAAAATCATTTGCTTTTCCCTTGAAACTTGTCTAAACATATCTAAAACTGCATACAGTGTTGTTTAAAACAAAAAGAATGATAAGATATGTTTTTAAGCTGTTTTTATCACTTTCGGTTTTTGGCCTGAAAACATCCTATCTCAGCCGCACGAACAAGAATCCTGTCTGAGAGGTCAAAGTGTTGCTAACACTGCATACAATGTTGTTTAAAAAAAAGAATGATGAGATTCATGTTTTTAAGCTGTTTTTATCACTTTCTGTTTTTGGCCTGATAACATTATATCTCAGCACCACGAACAAGTATCCTGCCTGAGAGGTCAAAATATGAGCTTATTTAAAATCACTTGCTTTTCCCTTGAAACTTGTCTAAACATATTTAAAACTGCATACAGTGTTGTTTAAAACAAAAAGAATGATAAGATATGTTTTTAAGCTGTTTTTATCACTTTCGGTTTTTGGCCAGAAAACATATCTCAGCCCCACGAACAAGAATTCTGTCTGATAGGTCAAAATATGAGCTTATTTAAAATCATTTGCTTTTCCCTTGAAACTTGTCTAAACATGTTTAAAACTGCATACAGTGTTGTTTAAAACAAAAAGAATGATGAGATTCATGTTTATAAGCTGTTTTTATCACTTTCTGTTTTTGGCCTGAAAACATCATATCTCAGCCCCAGGAACAAGAATCCTGCCTGAGAGTTCAAAATATGAGCTTATTTAAAATCACTAGCTTTTCCCTTGAAAGTTGTCTAAATATGTTTAAAACTATATACAGTGTTGTTTAAAACAAAAAGAATGATGAGATTCATGTTTTAAGCTGTTTTTATCACTTTCTGTTTTTGGCCTGAAAACATCAAATCTCAGCCCCACGAACAAGAATCCTGTCTGAGAGGTCAAAGTTTTGCTAAAACTGCATACAGTGTTGTTTAAAACAAAAAGAATGATGAGATTCATGTTTTAAGCTGTTTTTATCACTTTCTGTTTTTGGCCTGAAAACATCATACCTCAGCCCCACGAACAAGAGTCCTGTCTAAGAGGTCAAAATATGAGCTTGTTTAAAATCATTAGCTTTTCCCTTGAAACTTGTCTAAACACATTTAAAACTGCATACAGTGTTGTTTAAAACAAAAAGAATGATAAGATATGTTTTTAAGCTGTTTTTATCACTTTCGGTTTTTGGCCTGAAAACATCCTATCTCAGCCGCACGAACAAGAATCCTGTCTGAGAGGTCAAAGTGTTGCTAACACTGCATACAATGTTGTTTAAAAAAAAAGAATGATGAGATTCATGTTTTTAATCTGTTTTTAAAACTTTCTGTTTTTGGCCTGAAAACATCAAATCTCAGCCCCACGAACAAGAATCCTGTCTGAGAGGTCAAAGTTTTGCTAAAACTGCATACAGTGTTGTTTAAAACAAAAAGAATGATGAGATTCATGTTTTTAAGCTGTTTTTATCACTTTCTGTTTTTGGCCTGATAACATTATATCTCAGCGCCACGAACAAGTATCCTGCCTGAGAGGTCAAAATATGAGCTTATTTAAAATCACTTGCTTTTCCCTTGAAACTTGTCTAAACATGTTTAAAACTGCATACAGTGTTGTTTAAAACAAAAAGAATGATGAGATTCATGTTTTTAAGCTGTTTTTATCACTTTCTGTTTTTGGCCTGAAAACATCATACCTCAGCCCCACGAACAAGAGTCCTGTCTAAGAGGTCAAAATATGAGCTTGTTTAAAATCACTTGCTTTTCCCTTGAAACTTGTCTAAACATGTTTAAAACTGCATACAGTGTTGTTTAAAACAAAAAAATGATGAGATTCATGTTTTAAGCTGTTTTTATCACTTTATGTTTTCGGCCTTAAAACATCCTAACTCAGTCCTACAAACAAGAATCCTTTCTGAGAGGTCAAAGTGTTGCTAAAACTGCATACAATGTTGTTTAAAACAAAAAGGATGATGAGATTCATGTTTATAAGCTGTTTTTATCACTTTCTGTTTTTGGCCTGAAAACATCATATTCTCAGCCCCACAAACAAGAATCCTGTCTGAGAGGTCAAAATATGACCTTATTCAAAATCAGTTGCTTTTCCCTTGAAACTTGTCTAAACATATTTAAAACTGCATACAGTGTTGTTTAAAACAAAAAGAATGATAAGATATGTTTATAAGCTGTTTTTATCACTTTCGGTTTTTGGCCTGAAAACATATCTCAGCCCCACGAACAAGAATTCTGTCTGATAGGTCAAAATATGAGCTTATTTAAAATCATTTGCTTTTCCCATGAGACTTGTCTAAACATGTTTAAAACTGCATACAGTGTTGTTTGAAACAAAAAGAATGATGAGTTTTATCATTTTAAGCTGTTTTTATCACTTTCTGCTTTTGGCCTGAAAACATCCTATCTCAGCCCCACGAACAAGAGTCCTGTCTGAGAGGTCAAACTTTTGCTAAAACTGCATACGGTGTTGTTTAAAACAAAAAGAATGGTTAGATTAATGTTTTAAAGCTGTTTTTATCACTTTCTGTTTTTGGCCTGAAAACATACGATCTCAGCCCCACGAACAAGAATCCTGTCTGAGAGGTCAAAGTTTTGCTAAAACTGAATACAGTGTTGTTTAAAACAAAAAGAATTATGAGATTCATGTTTTTAAGCTGTTTTTATCACTTTCTGTTTTTGGCCTAAAAACATCATTTCTCAGCCCCAGGAACAAGAATCCTGTCTGAGAGGTCAAAATATGAGCTTATTTAAAATCATTTGCTTTTCCCTTGAAACTTGTCTAAACATGTTTAAAACTGCATACAGTGTTGTTTAAAACAAAAAGAATGATGAGTTTTTTTTTATTTTAAGCTGTTTTTATCACTTTCTGCTTTTGGCCTGAAAACATCCTTTCTCAGCCCCACGAACAAGAATCCTGTCTGAGAGTTCAAAGTTTTGCTAAAACTGCATACAGTGTTGTTTAAAACAAAAAGAATGTTAAGATTCATGTTTTTAAGCTGTTTTTATGACTTTCTGTTTTTGGCCTGAAAACATATCTCAGCTCTATGAACAAGAAGCCTGTCTGAGAGGTCAAAATATGAGCTTATTTAAATTCATTTGCTTTTCCCTTGAAACTTGTTTAAACATGTTTAAAACTGCATACAGTGTTGTTTGAAACAAAAAGAAAGATGAGTTTTATCATTTTAAGCTGTTTTTATCACTTTCTGCTTTTGGCCTGAAAACATCCTATCTCAGCCCCACGAACAAGAGTCCTGTCTGAGAGGTCAAAGTTTTGCTAAAACTGCATACAGTGTTGTTTAAAACAAAAAGAATGGTGAGAATCATGTTTTTAAGCTGTTTTTCTCACTTTCTGTTTTTGGCCTGAAAACATCCTATCTCAGCCCCTCGAACAAGAATCCTGTCTGAGAGGTCAAAGTTTTGCTAAAACGGCATACAATGTTGTTTAAAACAAAAAGAATGATGAGATTCATGTTTTTAAGCTGTTTTTATCACTTTCTGTTTTTGGCCTGAAAACATCATACCTCAGCCCCACGAACAAGAATCCTGTCTGAGAGGTCAAAGTGTTGCTAAAACTGCATACAGTGTTGTTTAAAACAAAAAGAATGATGAGATTCATGTTTATAAGCTGTTTTTATCACTTTCTGTTTTTGGCCTGAAAACATCATATCTCAGCCCAAGGAACAAGAATCCTGCCTGAGAGTTCAAAATATGAGCTTATTTAAAATCACTAGCTTTTCCCTTGAAACTTGTCTAAATATGTTTAAAACTATATACAGTGTTGTTTAAAACAAAAAGAATGATGAGATTTATGTTTTAAGCTGTTTTTATCACTTTCTGTTTTTGGCCTGAAAACATCAATTCTCAGCCCCACGAACAAGAATCCTGTCTGAGAGGTCAAAATATGAGCTTATTTAAAATCACTTGCTTTTCCCTTGAAACTTGTCTAAACAAGTTTAAAATTGCATACAGTGTTGTTTAAAACAAAAAGAATGGTGAGTTTTATAATTTTAAGCTGTTTTTATCACTTTCTGTTTTTGGCCTGAAAACATCAATTCTCAGCCCCACGAACAAGAATCCTGTCTGAGAGGTCAAAATATGAGCTTATTTAAAATCACTTGCTTTTCCCTTGAAACTTGTCTAAACAAGTTTAAAATTGCATACAGTGTTGTTTAAAACAAAAAGAATGGTGAGTTTTATAATTTTAAGCTGTTTTTATCACTTTCTGTTTTTGGCCTGAAAACATCATATCTCAGCCCAAGGAACAAGAATCCTGCCTGAGAGTTCAAAATATGAGCTTATTTAAAATCACTAGCTTTTCCCTTGAAACTTGTCTAAATATGTTTAAAACTATATACAGTGTTGTTTAAAACAAAAAGAATGATGAGATTTATGTTTTAAGCTGTTTTTATCACTTTCTGTTTTGGCCTGAAAACATCATATCTCAGCCCCAGGAACAAGAATCCTGCCTGAGAGTTCAAAATATGAGCTTATTTAAAATCACTAGCTTTTCCCTTGAAAGTTGTCTAAACATGTTTAAAACTATATACAGTGTTGTTTAAAACAAAAAGAATGATGAGATTCATGTTTTAAGCTGTTTTTATCACTTTCTGTTTTTGGCCTGAAAACATCAAATCTCAGCCCCACGAACAAGAATCCTGTCTGAGAGGACAAAATATAAGCTTATTTGAAATCACTTGCTTTTCCCTTGAAACTTGTCTAAACAAGTTTAAAATTGCATGCAGTGTTGTTTAAAACAAAGAGAATGGTGAGTTTTATAATTTTAAGCTGTTTTTATCACTTTCTGTTTTTTGCCTGATAACATTATATCTCAGCGCCATGAACAAGTATCCTGCCTGAGAGGTCAAAATATGAGCTTATTTAAAATCACTTGCTTTTCCCTTGAAACTTGTCTAAACAAGTTTAAAATTGCATACAGTGTTGTTTAAAACAAAAAGAATGGTGAGTTTTATAATTTTAAGCTGTTTTTATCACTTTCTGTTTTTGGCCTGAAAACATCATACCTCAGCCCCACGAACAAGAATCCTGTCTGAGAGGTCAAAATTTTCCTAAAACTGCATACAGTGTGGTTTAAAACAAAAAGAATGATGAGATTCATGTTTTTAAGCTGTTTTTATCACTTTCTGTTTTTGGCCTGATAACATTATATCTCAGCGTTACGAACAAGTATCCTGCCTGAGAGGTCAAAATATGAGCTTATTTAAAATCACTTTCTTTTCCCTTGAAACTTGTCTAAACATGTTTAAAACTGCATACAGTGTTGTTTAAAACAAAAAGAATGATGAGATTCATGTTTTTAAGCTGTTTTTATCACTTTCTGTTTTTGGCCTGAAAACATCATACCTCAGCCCCACGAACAAGAATCCTGTCTGAGAGGTCAAAGTGTTGCTAAAACTGCATACAGTGTTGTTTAAAACAAAAAGAATGATGAGATTCATGTTTATAAGCTGTTTTTATCACTTTCTGTTTTTGGCCTGAAAACATCATATCTCAGCCCCAGGAACAAGAATCCTGCCTGAGAGTTCAAAATATGAGCTTATTTAAAATCACTAGCTTTTCCCTTGAAAGTTGTCTAAACATGTTTAAAACTATATACAGTGTTGTTTAAAACAAAAAGAATGATGAGATTCATGTTTTAAGCTGTTTTTATCACTTTCTGTTTTTGGCCTGAAAACATCAAATCTCAGCCCCACGAACAAGAATCCTGTCTGAGAGGACAAAATATAAGCTTATTTGAAATCACTTGCTTTTCCCTTGAAACTCGTCTAAACAAGTTTAAAATTGCATGCAGTGTTGTTTAAAACAAAAAGAATGATGAGATTCATGTTTTTAAGCTGTTTTTATCACTTTCTGTTTTTGGCCTGAAAACATCAATTCTCAGCCCCACGAACAAGAATCCTGTCTGAGAGGTCAAAATTTTGCTAAAACTGCATACAGTGTTGTTTAAAACAAAAAGAATGATGAGATTCATGTTTTTAAGCTGTTTTTATCACTTTCTGTTTTTGGCCTGATAACATTATATCTCAGCGTTACGAACAAGTATCCTGCCTGAGAGGTCAAAATATGAGCTTATTTAAAATCACTTTCTTTTCCCTTGAAACTTGTCTAAACATGTTTAAAACTGCATACAGTGTTGTTTAAAACAAAAAGAATGATGAGATTCATGTTTTTAAGCTGTTTTTATCACTTTCTGTTTTTGGCCTGAAAACATCATACCTCAGCCCCACGAACAAGAATCCTGTCTGAGAGGTCAAAGTGTTGCTAAAACTGCATACAGTGTTGTTTAAAACAAAAAGAATGATGAGATTCATGTTTATAAGCTGTTTTTATCACTTTCTGTTTTTGGCCTGAAAACATCATATCTCAGCCCCAGAAACAAGAATCCTGCCTGAGAGTTCAAAATATGAGCTTATTTAAAATCACTAGCTTTTCCCTTGAAAGTTGTCTAAACATGTTTAAAACTATATACAGTGTTGTTTAAAACAAAAAGAATGATGAGATTCATGTTTTAAGCTGTTTTTATCACTTTCTGTTTTTGGCCTGAAAACATCAAATCTCAGCCCCACGAACAAGAATCCTGTCTGAAAGGACAAAATATAAGCTTATTTGAAATCACTTGCTTTTCCCTTGAAACTTGTCTAAACAAGTTTAAAATTGCATGCAGTGTTGTTTAAAACAAAAAGAATGGTGAGTTTTATAATTTTCAGCTGTTTTTATCACTTTCTGTTTTTTGCCTGATAACATTATATCTCAGCGCCATGAACAAGTATCCTGCCTGAGAGGTCAAAATATGAGCTTATTTAAAATCACTTGCTTTTCCCTTGAAACTTGTCTAAACATGTTTAAAACTGCATACAATGTTGTTTCAAACAAAAAGAATGATGAGATTCATGTTTTTAAGCTGTTTTTATCACTTTCTGTTTTTGGCCTGAAAACATCATATCTCAGCCCAAGGAACAAGAATCCTGCCTGAGAGTTCAAAATATGAGCTTATTTAAAATCACTAGCTTTTCCCTTGAAACTTGTCTAAATATGTTTAAAACTATATACAGTGTTGTTTAAAACAAAAAGAATGATGAGATTTATGTTTTAAGCTGTTTTTATCACTTTCTGTTTTTGGCCTGAAAACATCAAATCTCAGCCCCACGAACAAGAATCCTGTCTGAGAGGAGAAAATATAAGCTTATTTGAAATCACTTGCTTTTCCCTTGAAACTTGTCTAAACAAGTTTAAAATTGCATACAGTGTTGTTTAAAACAAAAAGAATGGTAAGTTTTATAATTTTAAGCTGTTTTTATCACTTTCTGTTTTTGGCCTGAAAACATCATACCTCAGCCCCACGAACAAGAATCCTGTCTGAGAGGTCAAAGTTTTGCTAAAACTGCATACAGTGTTGTTTAAAACAAAAAGAATGGTGAGAATCATGTTTTTAAGCTGTTTTTCTCACTTTCTGTTTTTGGCCTGAAAACATCCTATCTCAGCCCCTCGAACAAGAATCCTGTCTGAGAGGTCAAAGTTTTGCTAAAACGGCATACAATGTTGTTTAAAACAAAAAGAATGATGAGATTCATGTTTTTAAGCTGTTTTTATCACTTTCTGTTTTTGGCCTGAAAACATCATACCTCAGCCCCACGAACAAGAATCCTGTCTGAGAGGTCAAAGTGTTGCTAAAACTGCATACAGTGTTGTTTAAAACAAAAAGAATGATGAGATTCATGTTTATAAGCTGTTTTTATCACTTTCTGTTTTTGGCCTGAAAACATCATATTTCAGCCCCACGAACAAGAATCCTTTCTGAGAGGTCAAAGTGTTGCTAAAACTGCATACAATGTTGTTTAAAACAAAAAGGATGATGAGATTCATGTTTATAAGCTGTTTTTATCACTTTCTGTTTTTGGCCTGAAAACATCAAATCTCAGCGCCACAAACAAGAATCCTGTCTGAGAGGTCAAAATATGACCTTATTCAAAATCAGTTGCTTTTCCCTTGAAACTTGTCTAAACATGTTTAAAACTGCATACAGTGATGTGTAAAAAATGAATGATGAGATTCTTGTTTTTAAGCTGTTTTTATCACTTTCTGTTTTTGGCCTGAAAACATCATATCTCAGCCACACGAACAAGATTCCTGGCTGAGAGGTCATAATACGAGCTTTCTTAAAATCACTTGCTTTTCCCCTGAAACTCGTCTAAACATGTTTAAAACTGCATACAGTGTTGTTTAAAACAAAAAGAATGATGAGATTCATGTTTTTCAGCTGTTTTTGTCACTTTCTGTTTTTGGCCTGAAAACATCATATCTCAGCCCCACGAACAAGAATCCTGTCAAAGAGGTCAAAATAAGACCTTATTCAAAATCACTTGCTTTTCCCTTGAAACTTGTCTAAACATGTTTAAAACTGCATACAGTATTGTTTAAAACAAATAGAATGATGAGATTCATGTTTTTAAGCTGTTTTATCACTTTCTGTTTTTGGCCTGAAAACATCAAATCTCAGCCCCACGAACAAAAATCCTGTCTGAGAGGAAAAAATATAAGCTTATTTAAAATCACTTGCTTTTCCCTTGAAACTTGTCTAAACATGTTTAAAATTGCATACAGTGTTGTTTAAAACAAAAAAATTGTGAGTTTTATAATTTTAAGCTGTTTTTATCACTTTCTGTTTTTGGCCTGAAAACATCATATCTCAGCCCCACGAACAAGAATCCTGCGTGGGAGGTCAAAATATGAGCTTATTTAAAATCACTTGCTTTTCCCTTGAAACTTGTCTAAACATGTTTAAAACTGCATACAGTGTTGTTTAAAACAAAAAGAATGATAAGATTCATGTTTTTAAGCTGTTTTTATCACTTTCTGTTTTTGGCCTGAAAACATTATATCTCAGCCCCACGAACAAGAATCCTGTCTGGGAGGTCAAAATATGAGCTTATTTAAAATCACTTGCTTTTCCCTTGAAACTTGTCTGAACATGTTTAAAACTGCATACAGTGTTGTTTAAAACAAAAAGAATGATAACAATCATGTTTTTAAGCTGTTTTTATCACTTTCTGTTTTTGGCCTGAAAAAATCATATCTCAGCCCCACGAACAAGAATCCTGTCAAAGAGGTCAAAATAAGACCTTATTCAAAATCACTTGCTTTTCCCTTGAAAGTTGTCTAAACATGTTTAAAACAGCATACAGTGTTGTTTAAAACAAACAGAATGATAAGATTCATGTTTTAAGCTCTTTTTATCACTTTCTGTTTTTGGCCTGAAAACATCATATCTCAGCCCCACGAATAAGAATCCTGTCTGAGAGGTCAAAATATGAGCTTATTTAAAATCATTTGCTTTTCCCTTGAAACGTGTCTAAACATGTTTAAAACTGCAGACAGTTGTTTTTGAAACAAAAAGAATGATGAGTTTTATAATTTTAAGCTGTTTTTATCACTTTCTGCTTTTGGCCTGAAAACATCCTATCTCAGCCCCACAAACAAGAATCCTGTCGGAGATGTCAAAGTTTTGCTAAAACTGCATACAGTGTTGTTTAAAACAAAAAGAATGATGAGATTCATGTTTTTAAGCTGTTTTTATCACTTTCTGTTTTTGGCCTGAAAACATCATATCTCAGCCCTACGAACAAGAATCCTGTCTGGGAGGTCAAAATATGACCTTATTCAAAATCACTTGCTTTTCCCTTGAAACTTGTTCAAACATGTTTAAAATTGCATACAGTGTTGTTTAAAACAAAAAGAATGATGAGATTCATGTTTTAAGCTGTTTTTATCCCTTTCTGTTTTTGGCCTGAAAACATCAATTCTCAGCCCAACGAACAAGAATCCTGTCTGAGAGGAAAAAATATAGGCTTATTTAAAATCATTTGCTTTTCCCTTGAAACTTGTCTAAACATGTTTAAAACTGCATACAGTGATGTGTAAAAAATGAATGATGAGATTCTTGTTTTTAAGCTGTTTTTATCACTTTCTGTTTTTGGCCTGAAAACATCATATCTCAGCCACACGAACAAGATTCCTGGCTGAGAGTTCATAATACGAGCTTATTTAAAATCACTTGCTTTTCCCTTGAAACTTGTCTAAACATGTTCAAAATTGCATACAATGTTGTTTAAAACAAAAAGAATGATGAGATTCATGTTTTTAAGCTGTTTTTATTACTTTCTGCTTTTGGCCTGAAAACATCCTATCTCAGCCCCATGAACAAGAATCCTGTCAAAGAGGTCAAAATAAGACCTTATTCAAAATCACTTGCTTTTCCTTTAAAGGTTGTCTAAACATGTTTAAAACTGTATACAGTGTTGTTTAAAACACAAAGAATGATGAGATTCATGTTTTTAAGCTGTTTTATCACTTTCTGTTTTTGGCCTGAAAACATCAAATCTCAGCCCCACGAACAAAAATCCTGTCTGAGAGGAAAAAAATATAAGCTTATTTAAAATCACTTTCTTTTCCCTTGAAACTTGTCTAAACATGTTTAAAATTGCATACAGTGTTGTTTAAAACAAAAAAAAATTGTGAGTTTTATAATTTTAAGCTGTTTTTATCACTTTCTGTTTTTGGCCTGAAAACATCATATCTCAGCCACACGAACAAGATTCCTGGCTGAGAGGTCATAATACGAGCTTATATAAAATTACTTGCTTTTCCCTTGAAACTTGTCTAAACATGTTCAAAATTGAATACAATGTTGTTTAAAACAAAAAGAATGATGAGATTCATGTTTTTAAGCTGTTTTTATTACTTTCTGCTTTTGGCCTGAAAACATCCTATCTCAGCCCCACGAACAAGAATCCTGTAAAGAGGTCAAAATAAGATCTTATTCAAAATCACTTGCTTTTCCTTTGAAAGTTGTCTAAACATGTTTAAAACTGCATACAGTGTTGTTTAAAACACAAAGAATGATGAGATTCATGTTTTTAAGCTGTTTTATCACTTTCTGTTTTTGGCCTAAAAACATCAAATCTCAGCCCCACGAACAAAAATCCTGTCTGAGAGGAAAAAATATAAGCTAATTTAAAATCACTTTCTTTTCCCTTGAAACTTGTCTAAACATGTTTAAAATTGCATACAGTGTTGTTTAAAACAAAAAAATTTATGAGTTTTATAATTTTAAGCTGTTTTTCTCACTTTCTGTTTTTGGCCTGAAAACATCATATCTCAGCCCCACGAACAAGAATCCTGTCCGGGAGGTCAAAATATGAGCTTATTTAAAATCACTTGCTTTTCCCTTGAAACTTGTCTAAACATGTTTAAAACTGCATACAGTGATGTGTAAAAAATGAATGATGAGATTCTTGTTTTTAAGCTGTTTTTATCACTTTCTGTTTTTGGCCTGAAAACATCATATCTCAGCCACACAAACAAGATTCCTGGCTGAGAGGTCATAATACGAGCTTATTTAAAATCACTTGCTTTTCCCTTGAAACTTGTCTAAACATGTTCAAAATTGCATACAATGTTGTTTAAAACAAAAAGAATGATGAGATTCATGTTTTTAAGCTGTTTTTATTACTTTCTGCTTTTGGCCTGAAAACATCGTATCTCAGCCCCACGAACAAGAATCCTGTCAAAGAGGTCAAAATAAGACCTTATTCAAAATCACTTGCTTTTCCTTTGAAAGTTGTCTAAACATGTTTAAACTGCAGACAGTGGTTTTTGAAACAAAAAGAATGATGCGTTTTATAATTTTAAGCTGTTTTTATCACTTTCTGTTTTTGGCCTGAAAACATCCTATCTCAGCCCCACGAACAAGAATCCTGTCTGAGAGGTCAAAGTTTTGCTAAAACTGCATACAATGTTGTTTACAACAAAAAGACTGATGAGATTCATGTTTTTAAGCTGTTTTTATCACTTTCTGTTTTTGGCCTGAAAACATCATACCTCAGCCCCACGAACAAGAATCCTGTCTGACAGGTCAAAATATGAGCTTATTTAAAATCATTTGCTTTACCCTTGAAAGTTGTCTAAACATGTTTAAAACTGCATACATTGTTGTTTAAAACAAAAATAATGATGAGATTCATGTTTTTAAGCTGTTTTTATCACTTTCTGTTTTTGGCCTGAAAACATCCTATCTCAGCCACACAAACAAGAATACTGTCTGAGAGGTCAAAGTGTTGCTAAAACTGCATACAGTGTTGTTTAAAACAAAAAGATTGATGAGATTCATGTTTTTAAGCTGTTTTTATCACTTTCTGTTTTAGGCCTGAAAACATCATATCTCAGCCCCACGAACAAGAATCCTTTCTGACAGGTCAAAATATGACCTTATTTAAAATCACTTGCTTTTCCTTTGAAACTTGTCTAAACATGAGTTTTATCATTTTAAGCTGTTTTTATCACTTTCTGTTTTTGGCCTGAAAACATCAAATCTCAGCCCCACGAACAAAAATCCTGTCTGAGAGGAAAAAATATAAGCTTATTTAAAATCACTTTCTTTTCCCTTGAAACTTGTCTAAACATGTTTAAAATCGCATACAGTGTTGTTTAAAACAAAAAATATGTGAGTTTTATAATTTTAAGCTGTTTTTATCACTTTCTGTTTTTGGCCTGAAAACATCATATCTCAGCCCCACGAACAAGAATCCTGTCTGGGAGGTCAAAATATGAGCTTATTTAAAATCACTTGCTTTTCCCTTGAAACTTGTCTAAACATGTTTAAAACTGCATACAGTGATGTGTAAAAAATGAATGATGAGATTCTTGTTTTTAAGCTGTTTTTATCACTTTCTGTTTTTGGCCTGAAAACATCATATCTCAGCCACACGAACAAGATTCCTGGCTGAGAGGTCATAATACGAGCTTATTTAAAATCACTTGCTTTTCCCTTGAAACTTGTCTAAACATGTTCAAAATTGCATACATTGTTGTTTAAAACAAAAAGAATGATGAGATTCATGTTTTTAAGCTGTTTTTATTACTTTCTGCTTTTGGCCTGAAAACATCAAATCTCAGCCACACGAACAAGAATCCTGTCTGGGAGGTCAAAATATGAGCTTATTTAAAATCACTTGCTTTTCCCTTGAAACTTGTCTAAACATGTTTAAAACTGCATACAGTGTTGTTTAAAACAAAAAGAATGATAAGATTCATGTTTTTAAGCTGTTTTTATCACTTTCTGTTTTTGGCCTGAAAACATTATATCTCAGCCCCACGAACAAGAATCCTGTCTGGGAGGTCAAAATATGAGCTTATTTAAAATCACTTGCTTTTCCCTTGAAACTTGTCTGAACATGTTTAAAACTGCATACAGTGTTGTTTAAAACAAAAAGAATGATAAGAATCATGTTTTTAAGCTGTTTTTATCACTTTCTGTTTTTGGCCTGAAAACATCATATCTCAGCCCCACGAACAAGAATCCTGTCAAAGACGTCAAAATAAGACCTTATTCAAAATCACTTGCTTTTCCCTTGAAAGTTGTCTAAACATGTTTAAAACTGCATAAAGTGTTGTTTAAAACAAACAGAATGATAAGATTCATGTTTTAAGCTCTTTTTATCACTTTCTGTTTTTGGCCTGAAAACATCATATATCATCCCCACGAATAAGAATCTTGTCTGAGAGGTCAAAATATGAGCTTATTTAAAATCATTTGCTTTTCCCTTGAAATGTGTCTAAACATGTTTAAAACTGCAGACAGTGGTTTTTGAAACAAAAAGAATGATGAGTTTTATAATTTTAATCTGTTTTTATCACTTTCTGCTTTTGGCCTGAAAACATCCTATCTCAGCCCCACGAACAAGAATCCTGTCTGAGAGGTCAAAGTTTTGCTAAAACTGCATACAATGTTGTTTACAACAAAAAGACTGATGAGATTCATGTTTTTAAGCTGTTTTTATCACTTTCTGTTTTAGGCCTGAAAACATCATATCTCAGCCCCACGAACAAGAATCCTTTCTGACAGGTCAAAATATGACCTTATTTAAAATCACTTGCTTTTCCTTTGAAAGTTGTCTAAACATGAGTTTTATCATTTTAAGCTGTTTTTATCACTTTCTGTTTTTGACCAGAAAACATCCTATCCCAGCCCCGCGGACAAGAATCCTGTCTGAGAGGTCAAAGTTTTGCTAAAACTGCATACAATGTTGTTTAAAACAAAAAGAATGATGAGATTCATGTTTTCAAGCTGTTTTATCACTTTCTGTTTTTGGCCTGAAAACATCAAATCTCAGCCCCACGAACAAAAATCCTGTCTGAGAGGAAAAAATATAAGCTTATTTAAAATCACTTTCTTTTCCCTTGAAACTTGTCTAAACATGTTTAAAATTGCATACAGTGTTGTTTAAAACAAAAAAAATGTGAGTTTTATAATTTTAAGCTGTTTTTATCACTTTCTGTTTTTGGCCTGAAAACATCATATCTCAGCCCCACGAACAAGAATCCTGTCTGGGAGGTCAAAATATGAGCTTATTTAAAATCACTTGCTTTTCCCTTGAAACTTGTCTAAACATGTTTAAAACTGCATACAGTGATGTGTAAAAAATGAATGATGAGATTCTTGTTTTTAAGCTGTTTTTATCACTTTCTGTTTTTGGCCTGAAAACATCATATCTCAGCCACACGAACAAGATTCCTGGCTGAGAGGTCATAATACGAGCTTATTTAAAATCACTTGCTTTTCCCTTGTAACTTGTCTAAACATGTTCAAAATTGCATACAATGTTGTTTAAAACAAAAAGAATGATGAGATTCATGTTTTTAAGCTGTTTTTATTACTTTCTGCTTTTGGCCTGAAAACATCAAATCTCAGCCCCACGAACAAAAATCCTGTCTGAGAGGAAAAAATATAAGCTTATTTAAAATCACTTGCTTTTCCCTTGAAACTTGTCTAAACATGTTTAAAAGTGCATACAGTGTTGTTTAAAACAAAAAAATTGTGAGTTTTATAATTTTAAGCTGTTTTTATCACTTTCTGTTTTTGGCCTGAAAACATCATATCTCAGCCCCACGAACAAGAATCCTGTCTGGGAGGTCAAAATATGAGCTTATTTAAAATCACTTGCTTTTCCCTTGAAACTTGTCTAAACATGTTTAAAACTGCATACAGTGTTGTTTAAAACAAAAAGAATGATAAGATTCATGTTTTTAAGCTGTTTTTATCACTTTCTGTTTTTGGCCTGAAAACATTATATCTCAGCCCCACGAACAAGAATCCTGTCTGGGAGGTCAAAATATGAGCTTATTTAAAATCACTTGCTTTTCCCTTGAAACTTGTCTGAACATGTTTAAAACTGCATACAGTGTTGTTTAAAACAAAAAGAATGATAAAAATCATGTTTTTAAGCTGTTTTTATCACTTTCTGTTTTTGGCCTGAAAACATCATATATCAGCCCCACGAATAAGAATCCTGTCTGAGAGGTCAAAATATGAGCTTATTTAAAATCATTTGCTTTTCCCTTGAAATGTGTCTAAACATGTTTAAAACTGCAGACAGTGGTTTTTGAAACAAAAAGAATGATGAGTTTTATAATTTTAAGCTGTTTTTATCACTTTCTGCTTTTGGCCTGAAAACATCCTATCTCAGCCCCACGAACAAGAATCCTGTCTGAGAGGTCAAAGTTTTGCTAAAACTGCATACAATGTTGTTTACAACAAAAAGACTGATGAGATTCATGTTTTTAAGCTGTTTTTATCACTTTCTGTTTTTGGCCTGAAAACATCATACCTCAGCCCCACGAACAAGAATCCTGTCTGACAGGTCAAAATATGAGCTTATTTAAAATCATTTGCTTTTCCCTTGAAAGTTGTCTAAACATGTTTAAAACTGCATACATTGTTGTTTAAAACAAAAAGAATGATGAGATTCATGTTTTTAAGCTGTTTTTATCACTTTCTGTTTTTGGCCTGAAAACATCCTATCCCAGCCCCGCGGACAAGAATCCTGTCTGAGAGGTCAAAGTTTTGCTAAAACTGCATACAATGTTGTTTAAAACAAAAAGAATGATGAGATTCATGTTTTTAAGCTGTTTTTATCACTTTCTGTTTTTGGCCTGAAAACCTCATATCTCAGCCCCAGGAACAAGAATCTGGCCTGAGAGTTCAAAATATGAGCTTATTTACAATCACTAGCTTTTCCCTTGAAACTTGTCTAAACATGTTTAAAACTGCATACAGTTATGTGAAAAAAATGAATGATGAGATTCATGTTTTTAAGCTGTTTTTATCACTTTCTGTTTTTGGCCTGAAAACATCATATCTTAGCCCCACGAACAAGAATCCTGTCTGAGAGGTCAA
This sequence comes from Danio aesculapii, assembly GCF_903798145.1. Lineage (NCBI taxonomy): Eukaryota > Metazoa > Chordata > Actinopteri > Cypriniformes > Danionidae > Danio > Danio aesculapii. The sequence continues at coordinate 32,338,553 of NC_079435.1, forward strand.
AGTGTTGATAAAACTGCATACAGTGTTGTTTAAAACAAAAAGAATGATGAGATTCATGATTTTAAGCTGTTTTTATCACTTTCTGTTTTTGGCCTGAAAACATCATATCTCAGCCCCAGGAACAAGAATCCTGTCTGAGAGGTCAAAATATGAGCTTATTTAAAATCATTTGCTTTTTTCCTTGAAACGTGTCTAAACATGTTTAAAACTGCATACAATGTTATTTGAAACAAAAAGAATGATGAGTTTTATCATTTTAAGATGTTTTTATCACATTCTGCTTTTGGCCTGAAAACATCCTCTCTTAGCCCCACGAACAAGATTCCTGGCTGAGATGTCAAAGTTTTGCTAAAACTACATAGTGTTGTTTAAAACAAAAAGAATGATGCGATTCAAGTTTTTAAGCTGTTTTTATCACTTTCTGTTTTTGGCCTGAAAACATCATATCTCAGCCCCACGAACAAGAATCCTGTCACAGAGTTCAAAATATGACTTTATTCAAAGTCACTTGCTTTTCCCTTGAAAGTTGTCTAAACATGTTTAAAACTGCGTACATTGTTGTTTAAAACAAAAAGAATGATGAGATTCATGATTTTAAGCTGTTTTTATCACTTTCTGTTTTTGGCCTGAAAACATCATATCTCAGACCCATGAACAAGAATCCTGTCTGAGAGGTCAAAATATAATCTTCTTTAAAATCACTTGCTTTTCCCTTGAAACTTGTCTAAAAATGTTTAAAACTGCATACAGTGTTGTTTAAAACAAACAAAAAAAATAATGAGATTCATGCTTTTAAGCTGTTTTTATCACTTTCTGTTTTTGGCCTGAAAACATCATAACTCAGCCCCACGAACAAGAATCCTGTCTGACAGGTCAAAATATGACCTTATTTAAAATCACTTGCTTTTCCCTTGACACTTGTCTAAAAATGTTTAAAACTGCATACAGTGTTGTTTAAAACAAAAAGAATGATGAGATTCATGTTTTTAAGCTGTTTTTATCACTTTCTGTTTTTGGCCTGAAAACATATCTCAGCCCTATGAACAAGAATCCTGTCAGAGAGGTCAAATTATGAGCTTATTTAAAATCATTTGCTTTTCCCTTGAAACTTGTCTAAACATGTTTAAAACTGCATACAGTGTTGTTTAAAACAAAAAGAATGGTGAGATTCATGTTTTTAAGCTGTTTTTATCACTTTCTGTTTTTGGCCTGAAAACATTCTATCTCAGCCCCACGAACAAGAATCCTGTCTGAGAGGTCAAAGTTTTGCTAAAACTGCATACAATGTTGTTTAAAACAAAAAGAATGATGAGATTCATGTTTTTAAGCTGTTTTTATCACTTTCTGTTTTTGGCCTGAAAACATCATACCTCAGCCCCACGAACAAGAATCCTGTCTGAGAGGTCAAAATATGAGCTTATTTAAAATCATTTGCTTTTCCCTTGAAAGTTGTCTAAACATGTTTAAAACTGCATACATTGTTGTTTAAAACAAAAAGAATGATGAGATTCATGTTTTTAAGCTGTTTTTATCACTTTCTGTTTTAGGCCTGAAAACATATATCTCAGCCCCACGAACAAGAATCCTGTCTGACAGGTCAAAATATGACCTTATTTAAAATCACTTGCTTTTCCTTTGAAACTTGTCTAAACATGAGTTTTATCATTTTATGCTGTTTTTATCACTTTCTGCTTAAGGCCTGAAAACATCCTATCTCAGCCCCACGAACAAGAATCCTGTCTGAGAGGTCAAAGTTTTGCTAAAACTGCATACAATGTTGTTTAAAACAAAAAGAATTGTGAGATTCATGTTTTTAAGCTGTTTTTATCACTTTCTGTTTTTGACCTGAAAACTTCCTATCCCAGCCCCACGAACAAGAATCCTGTCTGAGAGGTCAAAGTTTTGCTAAAACTCCATACAATGTTGTTTAAAACAAAAAGAATGATGAGATTCATGTTTTTAAGATGTTTTTATCACTTTCTGTTTTTGGCCTGAAAACCTCATATCTCAGCCCCAGGAACAAGAATCCTGCCTGAGAGTTCAAAATATGAGCTTATTTAAAATCACTAGCTTTTCCCTTGAAACTTGTCTAAACATATTTAAAACTGCATACAGTTATGTGAAAAAAATGAATGATGAGATTCATGTTTTTAAGCTGTTTTTATCACTTTCTGTTTTTGGCCTGAAAAAATCATATCTCAGCCCCACGAACAAAAATCCTGTCTGAGAGGTCAAAGTGTTGATAAAACTGCATACACTGTTGTTTAAAACAAAAAGAATGATGAGATTCATGATTTTAAGCTGTTTTTATCACTTTCTGTTTTTGGCCTGAAAACATCATATCTCAGACCCACGAACAAGAATCCTGTCTGACAGGTCAAAATATGACCTTATTTAAAATCACTTGCTTTTCCCTTGAAACTTGTCTAAACATGTTTAAAACTGCATACAGTGTTGTTTAAAACAAAAAGAATGATGAGATTCATGTTTTTAAGCTGTTTTTATCACTTTCTGTTTTTGGCCTGAAAACATCATATCTCAGACCCACGAACAAGAATCCTGTCTGACAGGTCAAAATATGACCTTATTTAAAATCACTTGCTTTTCCCTTGAAACTTGTCTAAAAATGTTTAAAACTGCATACAGTGTTGTTTAAAACAAAAAGAATGATGAGATTCATGTTTTTAAGCTGTTTTTATCACTTTCTGTTTTTGGCCTGAAAACATATGTCAGCCCTACGAACAAGAATCCTGTCTGAGAGGTCAAATTATGAGCTTATTTAAAATCATTTGCTTTTCCCTTGAAACTTGTCTAAACATGTTTAAAACTGCATACATTGTTGTTTAAAACAAAAAGAATGGTGAGATTCATGTTTTTAAGCTGTTTTTATCACTTTCTGTTTTTGGCCTGAAAACATCCTATCTCAGCCCCACGGACAAGAATCCTGTCTGAGAGGTCAAAGTTTTGCTAAAACTGCATACAGTGTTGTTTAAAACAAAAAGAATGATGAGATTCATGTTTATAAGCTGTTTTTATCACTTTCTGTTTTTGGCCTGAAAACCTCATATCTCAGCCCCAGGAACAAGAATCCTGCCTGAGAGGTCAAAGTTTTGCTAAAACTGCATACAATGTTGTTTAAAACAAAAAGAATGATGAGAATCATGTTTTTTAGCTGTTTTTGGCCTTAAAACATATCTCAGCCCTACGAACAGGAATCCTGTCTGAGAGGTAAAATTATGAGCTTATTTAAAATCATTTGCTTTTCCCTTGAAACTTGTCTAAACATGTTTAAAACTGCATACAGTGTTGTTTAGAACAAAAAGAATGATGAGATTCAAGTTTTTAAGCTGTTTTTATCACTTTCTGTTTTTGACCTGAAAACATCCTATCCCAGCCCCACGAACAAGAATCCTGTCTGAGAGGTCAAAGTTTTGCTAAAACTGCATACATTGTTGTTTAAAACAAAAAGAATGATGAGATTCATGTTTATAAGCTGTTTTTATCACTTTCTGTTTTTGGCCTGAAAACATCATATCTCAGCCCCAGGAACAAGAATCCTGCCTGAGAGGTCAAAATATGAGCTTATTTAAAATAACTAGCTTTTCCCTTGAAACTTGTCTAAACATGTTTAAAACTTCATACAGTGTTGTGTTAAAAAAGAATGACCAGTTTCATGTTTTTAAGCTGTTTTTATCACCTTCTGTTTTTGGGCTGAAAACATCATATCTCAGCCCCAGGAACAAGAATCCTGGCTGAGAGCTCAAAATATGAGCTTATTTAAAATCACTACCTTTTCCTTTGAAACTTGTCTAAACATGTTTAAAACTGCATGCAGTTTTGTGTAAAACAAAAAGAATGGTGACGTTCATGTTTTTATCACTTTCTGTTTTTGGCCTGAAAACATCATATGTCAGCCCCAGGAACAAGAATCCTGGCTTAGAGCTCAAAATATGAGCTTTTTTAAAATCACTAGCTTTTCCTTTGAAATGTGTCTAAACATGTTTAAAACTGCATGCAGTGTTGTGTAAAACAAAAAGAATGATGAGTTTCATGATTTTAAGCTGTGTTCATCACTTTCTGTTTTTGGCCTGAAAACATCATATCACAGCCCTAGGAACAAGAATCCTGGCTTAGAGCTCAAAATATGAGCTTTTTTAAAATCACTAGCTTTTCCTTTGAAATGTGTCTAAACATGTTTAAAACTGCATGCAGTTTTGTGTAAAACAAAAAGAATGGTGACGTTCATGTTTTTATCACTTTCTGTTTTTGGCCTGAAAACATCATATGTCAGCCCCAGGAACAAGAATCCTGGCTGAGAGCTCAAAATGTGAGCTGATTCAAAATCACTTGCTTTTTCAATAACCAGTTTCATGTTTTTAAGCTGTTTTTATCACCTTCTGTTTTTGGCCTGAAAACATCATATCTCAGCCCCAGGAAAGAATGATGAGTTTTATTTTTTAAGCAGTTTTTATCACTTTCTTTTTTTGGCCTGAAAACATAATTTCTCAGCCCCAGGAACAAGAATCCTGGCTAAGAGCTCAAAATATGACCCTATTCAAAATCACTTGCTTTTCCTTTGAAACTTGTCTAAACATGTTATAAACTTCATACAGTGTTGTGTAAAACAAAAAAGATTGATGAGTTTCATGTTTTTAAGCTGTGTTCATCACTTTCTGTTTTTGGCCTGAAAACATCATATCACAGCCCTAGGAACAAGAATCCTGGCTGAGAGCTCAAAATATGAGCTTTTTTAAAATCACTAGCTTTTCCCTTGAAATGTGTCTAAACATGTTTAAAACTGCATGAAGTTTTGTGTAAAACAAAAAGAATGGTGACGTTCATGTTTTTATCACTTTCTGTTTTTGGCCTGAAAACATCATATGTCAGCCCCAGGAACAAGAATCCTGGCTTAGAGCTCAAAATATGAGCTTTTTTAAAATCACTAGCTTTTCCTTTGAAATGTGTCTAAACATGTTTAAAACTGCATGCAGTGTTGTGTAAAACAAAAAGAATGTTGAGTTTTATCATTTTAAGCTGTTTTTATCACTTTCTGTTTTTGGCCTGAAAACATCATATCTCAGCCCCACGAACAAGAATCCTGTCTGAGAGGTCAAAATATGAGCTTATTTAAAATCACTTGCTTTTCCCTTGAAACTTGTCTAAACATGTTTAAAACTGCATACAGTGTTGTGTAAAACAAAAAGAATGATGAGATTCATGTTTTTAAGCTGTTTTAACACTTCCTGTTTTTGGCCTGAAAACATCATATACCAGCCCCAGGAACAAGAATCCTGGCTGAGAGCTCAAAATATGAGCTCATTAAAAATCACTAGCTTTTACCTTGAAACTTGTCTAAACATGCGTAAAACTGCACACAGTTTTGTGTAAAACAAAAAGAATGATGGGTTTCATTTTTTAAGGAGTTTTTATCACTTTCTGGTTTTGGCCTGAAAACATCATTTCTCAGCCCCTGGAACAAGAATCCTGGCTGAGAGCTCAAAATATTACCTTATTCAGAATCACTTGCTTTTCCCTTGAAACTTGTCTAAACATGTTTAAAACTGCACACAGTGTTGTGTAAAACAAAAAGAATGATGAGTTTAATTTTTAAGGAGTTTTCATCACTTTCCGTTTTTGGCCTGAAAATATCCTTTCTCAGCCCTAAGAAAAGAATCCTGGCTGAGAGCTCAAAATATGAACTTATTTAAAATCGCTAGCTTTTCCTTTGAAACTTGTCTAAACATGTTTAAAACTGCATACGGTGTTGTAAAAAACAAAAAGAATGATGAGGTTCATGTTTTTATCACTTTCTGAATTTGGCCTCAAATTATCATATCTCAGCCCCAGAAACAAGAATCCTGGCTGAGAGCTCAAAATGTGAGCTCATTCAAAATCACTTGCTTTTACCTTGAAACTTGTCTAAACATGTTTAAAATTATATACAGTGTTGTGTAAAACAAAAAAAGAATCATGTGTTTAATGTATTTAAGCTGTTTTAATACTTTCTGTTTTGGGCCTGAAAACATCATACCACAGCCCCAGAACAAGAATCCTGGCTGAGAGCTCAAAATATAAGCTTATTTAAAATCACTAGTTTTTCCTTTTAAACTTGTCTAAACATGTTTAAAAGTGCATACAGTGTTGTGTAAAACAAAAAGAATGATGAGGTTCATGTTTTTATCATTTTCTGTTTTTGGCCTGAAAACATCATATCTCAGCCCCAGGAACAAGAATCCTGGCTGAGAGCTCAAAATATGAGCTTATTCAAAATCACTTGCTTTTCCATTGAAACTTGTCTAAACATCTTTAAAACTGCACACAGTTTTGTGTAAAACAAAAAGAATGATGAGATTCATGTTTATAAGCTGTTTTTATCACTTTCTGTTTTTGGCCTGAAAACCTCATATCTCAGCCCCAGGAACAAGAATCCTGCCTGAGAGGTCAAAGTTTTGCTAAAACTGCATACAATGTTGTTTAAAACAAAAAGAATGATGAGAATCATGTTTTTAAGCTGTTTTTGGCCTTAAAACATATCTCAGCCCTACGAACAGGAATCCTGTCTGAGAGGTCAAATTATGAGCTTATTTAAAATCATTTGCTTTTCCCTTGAAACTTGTCTAAACATGTTTAAAACTGCATACAGTGTTGTTTAGAACAAAAAGAATGATGAGATTCAAGTTTTTAAGCTGTTTTTATCACTTTCTGTTTTTGACCTGAAAACATCCTATCCCAGCCCCACGAACAAGAATCCTGTCTGAGAGGTCAAAGTTTTGCTAAAACTGCATACATTGTTGTTTAAAACAAAAAGAATGATGAGATTCATGTTTATAAGCTGTTTTTATCACTTTCTGTTTTTGGCCTGAAAACCTCATATCTCAGCCCCAGGAACAAGTATCCTGCCTGAGAGGTCAAAATATGAGCTTATTTAAAATAACTAGCTTTTCCCTTGAAACTTGTCTAAACATGTTTAAAACTGCATACAGTGTTGTTTAAAACAAAAAGAATGGTGAGAATTATGTTTTTAAGCTGTTTTTATCACCTTCTGTTTTTGGCCTGAAAACATCATATCTCAGCCCCAGGAACAAGAATCCTGGCTGAGAGCTCAAAATATGAGCTTATTTAAAATCACTAGCTTTTCCTTTGAAACTTGTCTAAACATGTTTAAAACTGCATACAGTGTTGTGTAAAACAAAAAGAATGATGAGTTTCATGTTTTTAAGCTGTGTTCATCACTTTCTGTTTTTGGCCTGAAAACATCATATCTCAGCCCCAGGAACAAGAATCCTAGCTGAGAGCCCAAAATGTGAGCTGATTCAAAATCACTTGCTTTTCCATTGAAACTTGTCTAAACATGTTTAAAACTGCACACAGTGTTGTGTAAAACAAAAAGAATGATGAGGTTCATGTTTTCATCACTTTCTGTTTTTGGCCTGAAAACATCATATTTCAGCCCCAGGAACAAGAATCCTGGCTGAGAGCTTAAAATGTGAGCTCATTCAAAATCACTTGCTTTTCCCTTGAAACTTGTCTAAACATGTTGAAAACTTCATACCGTGTTGTGTAAAACATAAAGATTGCTTTGTTTCATGTTTTTAAGCTGTTTTTATCACTTTTTGTTTTTGGCCTGAAAGCATCATATCTCAGCCCCAGGAACAAGAATCCTGGGTTTGAACTCTAAATATGAGCTTATTCAAAATCACTTGCCTTTTCCTTGAAACTTGTCTAAACATGTTTAAAACTCCATACAGTGTGTAAAACAAAAAGAATGTCGAGTTTCATGTTTTTAAGCTGTTTTAACACTTTCTGTTTTTGGCCTGAAAACATCATATCTCATCCCCTGGAACAAGAATCCTGGCTGAAAGCTCAAAATATGAGCTTATTTAAAATCACTAGGTTTTCCTTTGAAACTTGTCCAATTAAGTCCAATATGAAAACAGTAGACAACATTTGAAAAATCTGCAAATAAGTGGGTTGCAGACATACTGTAGTTACTCATCTGTCTTTCACACTTGTAGCCAAAGAATGCAGAGGCCATATGAATTCATCTTCACTGAATGTAAGGTTTTTGTTTAGAATTAGTCATTATTTAAAATCATTGTATTTTCTTTGTTAATATGTGTAGATTTGAACAGAATGTACTTTGTTTTAATAAAGAACTCTTCACAGCACTGCATCTGAACAGTCACAACCTCGCAGAGCAGCACAACCGCCCCACTCAGGATCAGTTTTATGGTGCCATTTTGAAGCTGGAACCTCATCTTGTGTACAGAAAAGGCAGAGTTGAAAATTCACTGGTTGTCTTGTATTGTATGGTAAGTCATAGTTTTATTAATTGTTTAATTTCAATGCAACACTAAGTAGTCCATTAGGTGGCCAATATGATATATAGGGCCTAAAATGGGACTGATGTGATCATTGTTTTGATATGTAATTAAGTACTCAAGGGGCTACACACGTAGCTGAAGTTAGCTACATTGAGTAGGACATTTCTTTCAGTATACTCTTAAAGAGATATAGTTCACCCAAAAATTAAAGTTCTGTCATTAATGACTCATCCTTCACTTGTTCCAATGAGTTGCTTTCTTCAGTAAACACAAAAAAATATTTTAAAGAAAGATGAAAACCTGTAAACATTAACTTCCATATTATTTGTTTTTTCCTACTATGAATGTCAATGGTTTAAGGTTTTCAGCTTTCTTTAAAAAAAGTTTTATAATAAAGGTTTACAACCACTTGAGGGAGAGTAAGTGGTGAGCTATTCCTTTAACCTTAACTATTCCTTTTATCTAGTTGACTTTCCTAGAAAATTGAATAGAAACTCATTGCCTTAAACCCCTTACATTATATACAAGACAAAACTTAACAGCCCTACTTGAATTAAAATATTACTGTAAGTCCAATAAGATTGTAAAGGTTCTAAGTTAATTCAAGTAGGGCTTTTAAGTTTAACCTTGTGTAAAACATAAGTGGTTTAAGGCAGCAGGTTTCTATGCAGTTTTCTAATAAAGTCAACTAGTTTGGGTTAGGAGTGTAATGGGTTACAGTAATAGCAGTGAATCATGCAGGCATAAAATAAATGTTAAGCCATGTAAAGCAATAAACTTGTCATAATTTAGCAATATTATAGGATGGAGCATTGTATGCTGTTGTAGTTTTCTTATAATTGATGAGTCAACGAGTGTGTTTTAAATAGCAAGAAGTGATCAGTGCAGTCACTATCCTCATATCTGAGTCTGTAAAACTGTCAGATCTGCTTGGAATACATGAAAACATGCTGAAAATGTTGAACTTATTCAAGCAGTTAATTCAAGAGTGCCAGATTTATTGACTCTTTACAAATATAAATACATATCAATGAACTTTCTAAATGAAACCTAACAATCATCTTGATTCTTTCTTCTTTAATGATATTGTGCACTTCTGATACCTTGCAGTGGCAAAACCCAGGATAACACATGGGAGCCGTCCAGGAATTCCCGACACTTTACACCAAAGTCTCCTTATGCCAACCGGTTTGCAATATGACAGTCTAGTCACCATAAACACCTGCACTCACCAAGCACACTTTGGTTCTCAGTGTTTTGTAAAAAAAAATTCTGTTCTTCAGAAAATACTTGAATATGTTTTTGAAAAGTGTCATAGCTTTTAGGTACTTTTGCTGTTTGAGTTCAGAAAGTTGTCATTATAAACATTTTTGCATTGGTCATGAGCTTGACTTGTTGTTGGTGTGAAAGCTGTTTGTTATAATGGCATTTCCAAAAACATAATTTTAAAAGATTTTTTGCAGTGCAGTTTTACTTAATCTTGACATACCAGATGTATGACATGAATTAATATCACAAAATAGATATAATAATAATAATACAAAATATACATTTCCTTACAATTGTTATTAACCATTTATATGATAAAGGTGCAATTTATCTGGTTTCACTGTGATCATTTTGCACATCAGGTTACCCCCACAAAGGAATCTCACTGTAAATATACATTTGAATTATTAACAAGACATAATATTTAACATGTAATATTATATGAATTTTCATATTTAAGTTATAAGGTTATTATAATCTACCTTCAGATGGAAGATTACCAAATAAAGACAAAGCTTGACGTAGATTGTGACTAACTTTAAAGCCAAATTTAAGATGCTTCGTGTTGCTAACTATGTTTTGCTAACTTTGCCACTTTACTAACAGTGTCCTTTATCAATGAGGCATCGCCATGTTTCAAATAGTTACTGATTAACCAAGATCGTAATCCTAAACCTAACCCTAACTACACCTTTCAATGAACTACAATTTGCAGCGCCATGTTTTTCCCGTCCCATCTATAGAGTGACAAAGACTTGTGGGTAATGTAGTTTAAAATATTTTTGTAATAAAATGGAATAAATGCTATCTTTAATGAACATAGGACTATCTATATAAGGTCATTGTGCATGTATTTATGACATATGTGAAAGCCAGGCATAAATTTGTTGTTTTACAATGAGTGTTTTTTTAAACAGCTTTTATTGATTTTCAGTGTATATATGTGTATATATATACAGTAGGTGAGAGTTCAAAGTGACTATAACCGTCGCATCATATACCGCCGCCGTTTGAAATAGGAGCCGCTTTGTTTTTAGTGTATGACCGCAGTTTGTGAATGAGCCACCAGGGGGCGCAAAGGGACGGGATGCGAACGGACAGAAATAGCCCACACAGCAGCCTTAAATATGCTACTGTGCTTGTAAATGAGATTAAACAATAAGTCAAAGCATTATAATTCCTTTATTAATCATTTAAAATTTGTTAACATGCTTTATTGTTATTCTAAACTTTTTAAGTGCAAAGAGGATTCTTTTTAAAAAATAGAATTGAAGAAGTTAAAGACAACTGAAATGAAAGCACAAACATTCAGTACAAATATTCTAAGTATGCCTAAATAAAAAAATAAAGCAGTCTTTTAGCCTAAATGTAAAGAGATGTTCATGTGGTACATGTGGTGAAACACTAAGAAACGGTCAGGCGCATGGTCTAAAGCAGTGGCGCAATTCCCGGGGGGGACAGGGGGGACATGTCCCACTCACTTTTTTTTTTAGATATAACGTTAGCACAGGCCCGGATTGGATAATCGGGAGGACCGGGAGAATTCCCGGTGGGCCGGTCCGTGTTTTGGCCGCGAGGGCTGGGTCCCTAGCTGCTCGCACTCTCAGTCGTCGCACTTTTTTCATTCATTAATTTATTATTTGACCATAGCCTCACTCTTTTTACTCGTTATTTTGCGCAGATTCACTCTTATTTTTTATTTTCTCGCAGCCCCGTGAGCAGAATGCAGCCGGAAGGTTAATGATGATGTACCATAATTCGACCCCAAACAGCGGCACCTTAGTGAAAATAAGAATTTGAATAATTAATATTAATGAATATTACACATACTCAATGAAAATCAGATGATTCAGTGCATCAATAAATTAAGCATAAGTTTTTCCTCTATACGCAATAGCGCTACATGTGGGCCAGTGGTCAGCACGTTGCGTTAGAACTCCGACGACCCGTGTTCGAACCTCACCGAAGTAAATATTATTATTATTATTTCTTCAGTTTTATTGTTAAGACATATAATACTGTTCGGGTTGTTGAACATTTGAAGTTCTAAAGCAGCTGTTTTCTTGAAAAAGACGTGATAGTGTCATTAGAAACCGAAATGGAATTGACGTTATAATAGTCAGTTGTGAACTGATGTAATTCTTTTCAAGAAAACTTACATAAGTGAATATGAAATTTTGATGTAAAAAAAACAAATAGGATTCTGACATTTAACAAATAAGATTTGTTAAAACAAATAGCCTAATTGGTGGCATTTGCAAATTCGGCCTGCAATGTCAGGTTTGCAGTGTTATAAATTTGTGCATGAGTGAATTTGCAGCAGATGTCTTATGGTTAAATGAGGTTAGGTTATATGCTGCTTTGCTAAACAAAATTTAGTTTAACCTCTGCCTATTACAAGACAGAAAAATAAAACACTTTAATGATAATATCAATATTGTTTTGCCTTTTAAAATGATAATAGAATTAGGGCTGTGACGGTAACGGATTTTCTGTTACGGCGGTGATGAAGCAAGAAATCATGCGGTATGACGGTTAACCGCGCATATATATGTTTCCTCTAGGATTTTTTCCAGCTGTGGCGGCAGGCCTTTTTTACACAGATCTACTAACTACCTGTGGCGTTATATCAATGACAAATGTCGTGAGCGCAGTATTAAAAGCCGAGATCCCATTTATATAATAGCCTACAGCATGCGATCTCTGCTTTTTTTTTCTGCTCGTGCACAAAACTTCTTGCCTCCCCCTCAAATATAAGCCGCTTTAAGAGCGCGCAGATCTTCTTGTGCGCTCTCAAATAAACGCTGCTGAAGTGCGATTTAGTGCGTTAATGACGAGTATGTCTCCAGCATTTATTAGATTTTCTAGGAATATTTTAGGAATATATTAATGCATCCTGAAATAAAGTAAAACGCCGTCGTGTTTGCTGGCCTCACGCATCACGCACCTGTCACAGTCAGCTAGTCAGTCAGTTAGCACGTAACCTTAAAGGGTTAAACAAAGACGCACAGCATTACTGTTACAGAACTCACTTACCCTTTAATACACTTTGGTGCGATTATCACCCGCTATTAAAATAATAAAATGTTTTGAATGAGCAGCTGTAATGTAGCCGTGGCGGGATGAATCCTGGCCTGGCGCCCCGCCATGGAAGAATGAATGTAGCGGAAACCATATATATATATATATATATATATATATATATATATATATATATATATATATATATATATATATATATATATATAATCGCTCAACAGAAAATAAGCATTTTTAACGCACTGTTGTAATTTCTATATCCCAATCCTTTTATCAACATTTTGAATACAAGTCATTATTTTAAAGATTATAACTTGAGATTGAGAATATGATTTTACCTCAGCGCTGCATTTTTCTCCTTCGCCCCCTCGCGCTGAGTTCAGGTGATGGAGTGTTGTGAAGTAGTTAAACTATCAAACTGGCACAGGAATATCAGTATATTAATATAGGATTTTTAATAAACTCTCTTATATCTGCTGGTGCTGCTGTTAATACGCAGATGGTTATGCTGGTGCAGCCGTTAATACACGGTTCAGGTAATCAAAAAGCCAGCTCGCCTACATGATGTTTAATTATGGGTGGGTCGCAGGTGGATAAGTTCAATCATTGGTTATGTAGACCACTTTGCCTAAAATATCAAAAAGTTCAAACACTTTGATTAAATATAGCGAAACTGACTGATCAATGGATGTTTGTCATAAAGAGTGATATTATAGGCTGCTCTTTTAATTTTGATCATACAGTTAACAAAGACTCAATATTCCAAACTGAATATTTCACTTTTATTTTATTTATATTACAGTTGTATTTGACCGGTTTGTGTTTTGGCCGCGGCATATAGCGGACCCTGAGGCACATCGCTTCACCTCAAAGTTTATTAGTTATTCTTGTTTATTTTGTAAACTGACCGACAAAAACTAAGATACAAATTGTACAAAACAAAATTCGTTCAAAGAATATTTTTCTTCCGACGAAAATATATAAATTGTGTATTTTTGTGCGTCCCCATCCGCTACACAACTGTGCAATTAATGCTTTAATTAAAAAAACTATTTAATTTAATAAACTGCTTTAATTAATGCTCTACTGTAATTGCTCCTACACAAACCCCTGTGATATATTAGCTACATGTTTTTATAAATGTCTTTACACAAAATTATTATATGCTATAGCCTACTTTAAATAAGTCAAAATATATGCGATTGTTGACTCATCACCGTGGTCGCAGCTCGCGCTTCTGTATAGCTTCTGTAAAAGAAAGACCTACATTTAACCAGCTTTTTAGCAAAGCCTATATTAATATACTGATATTCCTGTGCCAGTTTGACACTGTAAATTAAACTGAGGAGAGTTTAACTACTTCATAACACTCCGTCACCTGAACTCAGCGCGAGGACGAAGGAGAAAAGTGCAGCGCTGAGGTAAAATCATATTCTCAAGTAATAATCTTTAAAATAATGACTTGTATTAAAAATGTTGTTAAAGGGATTGGGATATAGAAATTACAGCAGTGCGGTAAAAATGTTTATTTTCTGTGGAGCGATTGATTTGAGTTAGGCCTGCTTTATTAAAATAAGCCTAAAATAAAAACAGCCTAAGCTGGTTATTAAAAAGGATTCAGTGTTTTCGTTTTGTAATCTAAATTTGTAATTTAGGTGGAAAATACTTAGGTCAGGCCTTTTATTCCTTTTATTTAGTTTATTCTGTTTTTCTATACAATACTGAAAGATATTGTATAGAGTTGACATCTCATTGACATCTCACTATGGCGGTAAGGCGGTGATGCGGTTATCGTCTCACCCCTAAATAGAATATAAACCCATCCTAAATGTTAACTGATTTCCACAGTTATAGCTTATTTAATTATTTAAACAAATCCTGACAATAAGTCTTGGCCTTTTTGTTTAAGAAGCAAGTCTTAAATAACTCACCTCAAATGTTTTGTTGTTCTTGTTGATACCTGAACAAAAAATACACTACATAGGCCTATAAAATGATACCAAACGAAATTTGTTTAAAAAATGATTTTTCCAACAAAAAAAAGTTTTTTTTTAAAAAGTTTGTCTGACTCGCTCCTTTTCTTCCAGCATACGCCCGTACCTTATAACACATCCTTATAGCGATTTAAAAAATAGAACTCAAGCAGGCCTAATATTTAAATTACATAAAAAGTAGCCTTGACTACCTTTACGAGTACCTTTGAAAGTGAGGGAAGGCTACAATGCGAGTGGAAGAGGATCTCACTTTTCACTTATGTTTGCAAGTCTATATATATTTTATTTTTAGGCAGTTAATATAAACATTTTAAGAAGAATTAATGATTTAGGGAGATACATTGTCCCAATAAAATAATATAAAAATAATTTAGCAAGCTGAGGTATTGTGAAATGCTGAAGACCCTGGATATATAGCCCGCTCCCACCACTGATAGTGATAGTGGCATTCTTTAAAGATCAGTCACCTTTCCCCGCGCCCCGCGTCCCCCACCCGCCGCACACTCCAATATCTAATATCCAAATTCGTTCTCTTACTCTTAAAACAATTAAATAAACTTTTCACGTTATTTCCCAAAAATTATATTCTTTCATTTGTTCTCATTTTAAAAATACACTGTATATGTTATGATAAAATGTCAAATAAAATTGAAATGTAAGCTTTTCTGCACACAATTACCCAACATTGCTGCACATTCCTACAACTATCACCAACATTCCACTACTACAGTATTACCATCACTCAGATTTTGGTCCACCCCACCTCTCAGACCAGAATTGCACCCTTGGTCTAAAGAGCTTAAGTTGAATGCTGCTTCATAGAATAATTTTGCCTCAGGACATATCTCGCAGGCTTATTTTTAATAGTTTTCAGTTAATTTTTTTGTTTCAAAACATCAATGTTCTCTTTAAAGTTCTCTTTAAAGTATAACTGTTGTTTTGTTTTTTTACTTAATGGCCCAGTATGTTTTGTATTTTAATTTCAATTTCAGTCACCTTGCATATGCATTTGAAATATAATGCGCGCATAACCGCGGAAAGAAGAAAAAACTGTCAAAGGTTAGAGCTAATTCATCAAAATTAGCTATATTAAAATACAGCATGTAAGTTAATACAGGCAGAGTGTGAACAAACTCAAGGTAAGGCTTAGATATGCGCTTGCCTTTTAATGCATTTTAAAAGATTTGCGGCCTATAGGCTACAGGCTACTATGGTGTATAATGTTTCTTTTATTATTTTTTTATTTTGTATGGTAAAGAACAATGCACTGTATGTTATTAATGTAAACTTAGGTTAAAATTTACCATTGATAAACGTGACCTACCTCAAGCAGATCACTTAAAGTATAATAAAATAATGTTAATGTCAATGTTCTTCTTTAAAGTAAAATTGTTGTTTTGTTTTTTTACTTAATGGATCAGTATGTTTTGTATTTTAATTTTAATTTCAGTCACCTTACATATGCGAAATATAGGCTAATGCGCGCATAACCGCGAAAAAAAAGAAGAAAAAGCTGTCAAAGGTTTGGCCAGTGTGTTTTTAGTCTAATAAATGATAGTTTTTTTACTTTAAAACTTTAAAACATATTGCTATTTTTCTAATGACATATGATTTAATAAATTTGTATTTCAAAAATTTCTCTTGTTTGATTTTTTTTAACTGCACTTTTTAGGAAATATTTTAGTACATCAAAAAGTGTGGTTATAATGACATCTGACCGGCTAATCCAGCAAAAAAGTCACTAAAATGTAGTATTTAAATCTCATAGTTAAATAGAAACTGAGGCGTATAACTGCAAAAAGGTCCACTTGAGAAAAAAAGAACCATCCCTTTCACCAGGCTGGCTACGGGCCTCATGTGTGCGCATGAGTCGATATGTTGCCTTTTTATAGTCTACATGCTACTATGATGTATAATAATGTTGTTATTGTTGTTTTGTCTGGTAACCGTAGGCTAAAACTTATAATTCATAAACGTGTTAGAAATAAAGCATTCTGAGAAAAAAAGCAAATACAAATACAAAAATAACTGAATGTTTTTTTTTTAAGTTGTCTCTAATACTGAAGATGTCGGTGGGCGCTAACAGAGGTTCGTGGGGACCGTAGAAATTCGTTCACTCTGTCCTTTATGCGTTTGCTGTCAGCGCTGGTCAGGTTAGGGAATCTCTAAATCACGCTGTCTCTAACGAACTGTTTTAGGTTCACGGGCAAAGCAACTTTGCCTCTCGAACCATCCCAGTTCGTTGTGGATGCCCACTCCGCGTAGCGCTGGTCTGGCACAACTGCACGAAACAAGAACAGTAAATCGGGATGGCAACTTGAATTTGGAGTCGGGCCAGCAGAGGTGACTTCGGACTGTTCCATATCCTCATTCAGGTTAACGGGTGTACGCATGGGGTCTTGTGTCCACTGAGCTTCCGTTGCTGCTGTTTGCGCTTCTTTCAGCTGAAGCACAGTGGTTGCATGAGTGCAATGAGGTCAAGCCAAAAAATAAAGACGAGCTTCTTAAAGCCATCGAAACATTCTGGCGGCATCGTTTGACAATAACTGTCTGCAACAGATACATCGACCACCTTCAGAAAGTTTTGCCAGCTGTGGTAGAGCGCAACGGAGGCTCCACTGGAATGTAGCAGATGTGTTAAAACTTAATATTATTTATTAATGTGTTATTAATGTGTTTTTGTGTTCTTCGTCTTGTACGTCGCAGTGTTATTGTGCGTCAACGTCACGTTATCTGTCCTGAAGCATGCATATAGTCGAACATTTCTGCTCGACATCGGTAGAAACAAACTTCACAAGTTAAACTCCGCGGACACTGATGAGCTGCAAGATCTCGGCTTGCTCTGGATGCCTACCCATCCTCCGACCCCCACCTCACCACCTCGCCCACAATGGAGGCGCTTCAAGCGGCGCGAAAGGAAGCAGAAGAGGGGTAAGCGCGGGGGTATCCGAACTAGGCTAGCGGCTAACCCCCACAAACCCGCTATCCCCTCCATCATTCTAGTGAACGTACGCTCGCTAGACAACAATCTGGACTACATCCGTCTACTCCGTTCATCACATTGGACTGTAAAGGACTGTTGTGCTTTTGTGTTTACGGAAACTTGGCTCAACGACAACGTTCCGGACAGCGCCATTCAGCTCGACCAGCTAACATGCTACAGAGCAGACAGAGCTATCGTCGCGGGAGGTAAGACCCGCGTTGGCGGGCTCTGTGTTTACATCAATGAGTCATGGTGCCGCGATGCCGTTGTAGTCCACAAATACTGCTCACCACTGGTGGAGTTCATGATTATCAAGTGCCGTCCGTTTTATCTACCGAGGGAATACACAGCTATTCTGCTTTTCGCTGTTTACATCCCTCCCAGCTCCAATGCAAACAACAGGAGTGAAGCACTAAATGACCTGTACCTGCACATTAGTGAGCAGCAGACAGCCCACCCCGATGCTTTTCTCATCCTGGCAGGGGACTTTAACCATGCAGACCTAAAGAGTGTGTTTCCAAAAATACAACAACACATAGACTTTCCAACACGGGCCAATAACACACTGGACTTTGTTTACATCACACAGAGAGGAGCTTACAAAGCCTTCCCCCTCCCCCACCTTGGTGGACCACTCAACTGTCATGCTAATGCCTGCTTACAGACCGATCGTTAAAGTCACCAAACCGGTTTGCAAGGAGATACAAGTGTGGCCAGAAGGTTCTTCAGAATTTTTACAAGACTGCTTAAATACCACAGACTGGGATATGTTCAAACAGGCTGCCACTTACAACAACACCACTGACCTCCAGGAGTATGCTGAGACTGTTACAGCCTACATAAACAAATGCACTGAAGATGCCAAAAAATCACAGCAGCGTCTCTACTTCCTCCGCAAACTCAAAAGAGCAAGAGCACTAGCGCCAATCATGTACACCTTCTACAGAGGCACTATTGAGAGCGTCCTGACCAGCTGCATCACTGTGTGGTTTGGAACCTGCAATGCATCCTGCAGGAAAACACGTCAACGCATAGTGAGAACATATATGACATTTAGATGTTGCATATTATTCTGTGGTCTTAAGGAAAGTGTTAAGTATTTCAGCACATAAAAGCAAATATAGCTTATAGCCCATTTCGTTGCGCTCCGCAGCTTTTCACTAATAAAGCTCTTCATGTAAATTTCATTTTTCAATTTTAGCACGTCATATAAAAACATCGACACAATTGTTTGGGGACACAAAACACTTTTTTGCAGTTTTCCCCGATGCGTTTTTTAAAGTCGCACTGCATAGCTGGATAACAGAAAAAGGTCGCATTCTGCTTTCACTCTCCCCAAAAAAGCTCTGTTTGCACGATTTGATTATTATCATCGTACCCACTATATAATTATTAACCTTCTCTGGTGTTTATTGTTTTTAGAAAATATCTAAAATCTTTTAAAAAAATATCTTGTAAAATGAAAGTTTAATTTGGCTTTAACGGTTTCATTTATGTAGGCTACATAGACCTAACTAAACTGTTGTAGCTTGCTTTTGCTTGTTTTATATTGGTTTATTTATTTAATGCGGTTTTATTATATCCGATAATGTAATTCTTTAAATTAGATTTTAATATGGCTCTGGCAATTTTTTCAAGATTTGACACTTGTTTTGAGTCTACAAAAGGGGACAGGTAATTTGTAAAGTTTTATGTCTTTCTGTTGTCTTTAATATGGTGTACAGATTATTATGCGTTATTGAAACATCAAGGGGGACGCAGCAAAGTCACTTATAAATTAAAATTGTATTATGCAACAGCCTTACATTTAAAACGAAAACATAAGGGCGATTATAAAAAACACATTAAATAAATAAACAATTATAAATTTGTTTAGGTTGTCTTTATTTTAATGCCCTCGTGATTATGGTGTGCTTCATCATTATGGGTGCACGTTATAACTAACGTGATTCAAATGATGGATCTGCGACATGTCGCAGAGAAACTAGGGGATTTTATTTATTTAATTATTTATTTATTTATAATTTTTTAAATAATGATGACAATATTCACTGTCTAAGCATTCCTCGGTATACTACCAACAAATACGCCCCTGTACCCAAGTAGCCTACCTAAGTTAATTTACATTTCATGTAAAAAATAAGAAATAAAAAAAGACCAAAGTATTATGCTAAATATCCGTACAAACGAACATGTTTGTTGTTTAACTTTCGTTGATAAAACAACACAATACAGCCTATAATAATGAAGGCTAGTTAAATAGAAATAACTTTAACTGCTTGAAACAGTAAACGTTACATTTTAGAAACTTCACAAATACTAATCAATAATAATATAAATAGTAACGAAGAACAAAAATATTTGCCTAGGCTTGTAACAACATAAGTCAGATGTTGAAAAAAAACTGCGTCTCTCCGCCTTTTGTTTTCTATTCATATTTTAAGTTCTTTGCCAGAAAAACTAACATGTTGACTTTGTTCGGTTTAAGCGGAGACTTATTTGAGATTACAATGTTTCCAGCAGCACTGAGACGTGTGCCTGTAGCGCATGCAGATACTTTTTCGCAACCGTGGCAAAGAGGGTATCTTGCTCCGCCGCCTGCATTTCTCGGAAACCAGCTCTACATTGCGGAGCAGCGCGTTCTCAACTACCAAATATGCTGCTCCATTTCTCATCAACGTCTACTATTTATCAGTTTCTCTCTTGTATTTGGCCATTTTTGAAAAGGCCTCTCTGCCATACGTGGCTGGACTAGCTGGGCATTTGCGTTCAGTAGGTGACACCGGAGCTGGCTCCGCGTTTCATGGGCTGGGTGACATGACCGCATGTGTTACCATCCAAAGAGTTAACAAATATTTGTTGTACATTTAGGGGCCGATCACAAAGCGCACGCCTTTACGTTCCAAAAACGCGCGGCGCACCGCGCTGCCTTTTATGGTTGACAAAAAAAAAGAAGCCCTGCACACAGCACACAATGGCAAAACTTGAAGCGCGCTGAGCGAGCACAAGCAGAGCGTAAAACACTGGCTGCAGTCAGTAAACCATTTAACAGATGCCCCATATGCAGCCAAACTTTAAAAATGTATAAAGCATATTTTAATCGTTTAACTGATACCATTCATCGGTTACAAACGCGCCCTTTCGGTTATTGCTTAATCGGTTATTTTGAGCATCCCCAACTAAACCGCATGCAAGCTCTATTTTTTTTTCTCTCACGGCCGCACGCCGGAGATCCGGCATGGTGCCGGAATACTTTAAGCCCTGGTAAGATCATGTTTATGATTAAGTAAACTAAATCAAAATTATATTTTAATTGAACACATCTGATCACATAAGGTACGCACAGAAAAGTCTGTTTAGTGTTGTGGAAAGGCAAAGCTGAATATCTGTGGTTAAACTGCCACTCAGCGGTCAAAAGCTGCTGGCGCACCAAGTACTGCTGTCGCCGCGGTATGAATGGCGCCAAAAGGAACACATTGAAGTAGTAACATCTGTATATATCAGAAATAGGTATCAGGTAATATATCAGGTAATAGTCTTGCGGACTTTCTCTTATATGTTCTAATTTGACTAATTCTAATTTGACACTTTTTCCTTTTCCATGGGGCTCTACACATCCCCTGGGAGAAGAAGGGCAGTAGATGCATCATCTTCAATGGACAAGACATTGTATTGTCACATGTACAGTTGTGTTAAAAATAAGCAGTACAACATTAGTATCCTCTTAAATCACTAGTTATTAGCAATAGTGATCTATGTTCATCACAAATTATATGAGTAATTGGTTAATTCATTGAAGTGTTCAGAATAATGTGTGGATTTTATGACACTGGATTAATTCTGGAAAAGAAGTTTCATTAATGGTCATGTGATGTTTAATTGTTTCTACTTTATTTGAAATATGGATAAAAGCTATTTTAAATTATGTAAATGTTTATAAATGTAACCTTTTTAAAGACATGTATTTGTTTTGAAAACAACTCTTTCTCTGAATAGTTTTACTTTCTGAATCTTCAACTTGTTTGTGTAACAGTATGTTTTGATGACAATGGATGAACTTGTATTTAATCTAGGAAATAATGATTCCACATAATGTCTTTGTCCTGCATGTATCACTATAATAATAATCTTTAAACAGTTAGTTATTACAGCATACTACACTATGATACTGACAAACGTGGCCTTTGTCATCTTTCTTCAGCCAAGGACTGAAGTCTAAAATAAAAATTTCTCCTTTATCATACCATATTTTTTCAAATTAGTATTACACCATGCAACTTATTGTGTCTTGTGGTGAAATTCAATCTGGATAATTTTGTAGACACTGCATTTAATAATTGTTTTCATCATGGGTTAATTTTTTGCTAATTATTTTCTTTATTAATCAAATGATTTGTAAGAATTGCTGCATTGTATGAATCATGAAAATTATAAGAAATGAGGTTACAATGACGAAAAGATATCTTTACAAATTCTGCGAATAGTTCAAATCTCCAAATGATTAAAAATACATAGCCATTAACAAACAAAATAAAAATGCAAACCTTCAGATTATCTAAACTAAAAGTAAAATAATTTTGTGCTGTACTTATATGTAAGTATAAGCTACTGAGATGCTTTGTCTACCAAAAAAATCATATTTTATTTATATATTTTTGTAAGTTTTGAAAATGTTTTATTTGGCATCATTTGATTTTCTTGCATTCAATAGAACATTATACAAATAGTTTTTAATTTTATTATTATTATTATTTTAATTTTCAACAGAACAACAGTGGTATTGGTATCTCAATATGTCCCGCAGTTTATGTTGCACATTCTAACAAATGCATACAAATGCTGTAAAGCAAAGACAAAAATTAAAGGAGATGAAACAAATGTTCAATTCAATTCAATTCACCTTTATTTGTATAGCGCTTATACAATGTAGATTGTGTCAAAGCAGCTTCACATAAAAGGTCACAGTAAATAGGAACAGTGTAGTTCAGTTTGTAGTGTTTAAGTTCAGTTCAGTTTAGCTCAGTTCAGTGTGGTTTAATAATCACTACTGAGAGTCCAAATACTGAAGAGCAAATCCAACGATGCGCAGCTCTATAGATCCCGAAACATGCAAGCCAGTGGCGACAGCGGAGAGGGAAAAAAAACTTCACTAAAGGCGGAAGTGAAGAAAAAAAAACCTTGAGAGAAACCAGGCTCAGTTGGGCACGACCATTTTAATTTCTCCGCTGGCCAAACTTTTGTGCAGAGCTGTAGTCTCAGTGGCGGAGGCTGGAAGCTGGCCTCAGCGAAGACTCGTCTGTCTCTGGAGCGTCACAGGAATCAAATGTCATGAAACATCATTGACCAAAGTCTTCCAGTTGGTTTCCGGTCACTGCCAGTTTCATGGATTCTGTTTTGCAACTTGCTTTGCAGAGCTGTTGTTGTCTACAGTGATAAGAAATCAAAAATCATAATACTATTCAAATAGGTTACTGAACATCTAAAACAAATTCTATTGGAGGTCTTTACCTTCTGATATCAACAGGTCAGCGAGATGGCCAAATAGTTGAACATCTGCTAATTCCAGCACATAACCATGAGAGTTACAGTAGCATGTCTGGTCACTGCAATCCTACAGAGGAAACATTGCACTGTTCCAACCTCCTCCCCAACAGTTAAACCACACCTATCCTGGTATGCCTCACTCCATGTCACTTGGTTAACAAATACAAACAAACAAGTAAAGCAATAAAAAAAAGTTTTGGCATCAGTTTATGATAATCATATAGTTCACCTATCTCACATTAAAAACCATGTGCTTTGGCATGGAACATCAAAATGAAGGGCTTAAAGATGGTGCTGGAACTTTGGACAGCTTTTTGCAACTCTTTGGAGGTAGTGTCATTAGTTAATGTAGTTCACAAATCTTCCTGTCAAGAACAAGAACATGACAGTTTATATCTTCTAATCTAATTTTACTATGTGAACATCAAAGAGCTGTTTTCTTGTTAATTTCATTTCAACACATGCTGTTTAAAGTACCTAGTGCTGTCACGGTACGTTGAAAAACGGATACAAAAAAAAAAAAAAGGCAGGATCCAAGTGCATTTAATGAAGAAATAATCGTGCAGATAACAGAAAAACAACAGGGCATCCAAAAATCTAAGTATCAAAAGAACAATAATAAACAAAACAAGAAACTAAGGCAAGGTACGGGAACACAACACATGAACAACATACCACACAAAAACAAATGACTCAGTAACAACAAACGGGTGCAGGGTGTATAAATAGTCCAAACGATCATTAGTGACAGGATTCAGCTGTGTGTGTAATCAGTAGAAGTGAAACCTGGTGTATGTGTAGTGGAATGAAGGGATTTGTAGTTCATGACTGAATTGTAGTTCACCAGTGATCTCTGCAGTCCTCAAATCGCTAGTGAACATGACAGTATCCCCCTCCTAAGGAGCGGAATCCAGACGCTACAAGACAATCCTGGAGGGAGGTGAAGCAGAGGCGGAACAGGGGGAGGGATGGAGGGTCTGACACTTGAAATTATAATAAAACTGGAACATAACACTGTGAAGGAGCAGGAACAGGAGTTGCAGAAACCCTGGAGCATGGATCTGCAGTGGACCTGGAGCATGGAACTCAGGTAGATCTGGAGCATGGAGCTGTGGAGGACATGGAGCATAGAAAGCAGGCAGATGTGGAGCATGGAGCTGCGGAGGACCTGGAGCATGGAACTCAGGTGGAACTGGAGCATAAAGCTGTAGAGGACCTGGAGCATGGAACTCGGGTAGATATAGAGCATGGAGTTGTGGAGGACCTGAAGCATGGAACTCAGGTAGTTCTTGAGCATGGAGCTGCGGAGGACTTGCAGCATGGAACTCAGGCGGATCTGGAACATGAAGCGGTGTAGGACCTGGAGCATGGAGCTGTGGAGAGCTTGGTTTAGCAGGTATTGGTGGCTGAGACAACCCCAGTGGGTCAGAAGGTTCTGGATCAGGAAGAACTAGCAGTTCAGACAACCACCTTCGGTCAGAAGGCTTAGGGTTAAGAGGAACTGGTGGTTCAGACAACCCAAGTGGGTCAGGAGGCACTGGCAGTTCAGACAACCACAATGATTCAGGACAGCACTGGGAAGTCACACGAAGGCAGCCATTCATGTGACTCAGGTGGCTTCTCCGGCCTTTCGTGGGACTCAGGTGGCAGTTCTGGGAAGTCACACGGCTCTAGCAGCACTGGGAAGTCACATGGCTCTGGCAACCATTCATGTAACTCAGGTGGCAGCTCCAGCATTTCGTGGGACTCAGGTGGCAGCTCCGGGCTTTCGTGGGACTCAGGTGGCAGCTCTGGGAAGTCACACGGCTCTAGCAGCACTGGGAAGTCACATGGCTCTGGTAACCATTCATGTAACTCAGGTGGCAGCTCCAGCATTTCTTGGGACTCAAGCGGCAGCTCTGGCCGTTCGTGGGACTCAGGTGGCAGCTCTGGGAAGGCACACGGCTCTAGCAGCACTGGGAAGTCACATGGCTCTGGCAACCATTCATGTAACTCTGGTGGCGGCTCCGGCTTTTCTCAGGTGGCAGCTCTGGGAAGTCAAACGGCTCTGGCAGCACTGGGAAGTCAAACGGCTCTGACAACCATTCATGTAACTTAGGTGGCAGTTCCAGCTTTTCATGGGACTCAGGTGGCAGCTCCGGCCTTTCGTGGGACTCAGGTGGCAGTTCTGGGAAGTCACACGGCTCTAGCAGCACTGGGAAGTCACATGGCTCTGGCAACCATTCATGTAACTCAGGTGGCAGCTCCAGCATTTCGTGGGACTCAGGTGGCAGCTCCGGGCTTTCGTGGGACTCAGGTGGCAGCTCTGGGAAGTCACACGGCTCTAGCAGCACTGGGAAGTCACATGGCTCTGGCAACCATTCATGTAACTCAGGTGGCGGCTCCGGCTTTTCTTGGGACTCAGGTGGCAGCTCTGGGAAGTCACACGGCTCTGGCAGCACTGGGAAGTCACACGGCTCTGACAACCATTCATGTAACTCAGGTGGCAGCTCTGACCTTCCGTGGGACTCAGGTGGCAGCTCCGGTGACACTGGGGAGTCACACAATTCTAGCAGTCTTTCAAGTGGCTCAGAAAAAGCTGGTCGTGAACTTGACCGTCGGGGATAGGCACGGAGCTTAAGTTTGGCTCTCCTCCTCCTCCTCCTCTCGCCCATAGATTAAACAGCAGATCCCACAATAAAAAATTCCTGCCGTTCACCTCTCAACCCTCTCTCCTGGGGGTTTTCCTCCTCCACATATGAGGCCGAGAAGGGAGAGCCCGACAACAAAAGTGCAAACTCTGTGTATAAATATAGACCCCAGTCCTCCTCAAATGCTGGCATGTTAGAGTGAACTGGGTCTGAGAGTCCTCGAAAAATCATCAAACACAGATCGCTGTAGCTGCATCTCAGAGCCAACCGCAAGAACTCCTTCACATAGTGATGTTTTGTAAACAAATTTTGGGAGGAGCACGCGCAGATGTTTCAGTATGAAATACGTCATTGACAATTATTCTATTATCCAATAAGTTCTTGACCAAACCTCTATATATACCAAAGCTGTCTTACTTGCAGCATCTTATGACTTTAGCATCCAAACTTTGACGCTGAACAATGTCCGAGATTATTCTCTTTGCAGAGGACGACCCCTTCCTTGCCGAGGCTCCACTGATATATCCCGCCGGTACCCAGAGCTCCGTAGCCCTGCAGAGCGCACCAGCTCAGCCCGCAGCTCCACCTCGAGGCCGCCGTTCAGCCAGAATCATGGCTGTTCGATCACGACAGGGCTCACCATCTCCATCTCCCAGAACGCAGTCTTCTCCAGCCTCATCATTCGCCTCAGCCATGTCCTCCATCCCGGCCATGGGGAAAAACACCAAGCATTGGCCAGCGCAGGCATCATCGTTCCGCGCCGAACCACCAAGGCGGATCTCCTGGCCATGTATAACGCCTTCCAATCTGGAGCACCACTTCCTTCCATCACTCCATCTTCCAAAGCCATGAAAAAAATTCAGCCAGGTCCAAAAAACTCCATACCAGCGTCCGGATCCAAACCTATCCTCTAGACCCGAAAGCAGAAATTGGACTCCACACCGGCTCTAAGCTCGTTCCCTCGAGCCGCCAGTATAGCGTGAGCTTGCCTCCGCTAGCGGCACCAGAAGCTCATCCCCAACTCTATCCTTGGCCCGCCGCCCCCCCCTTCCAACTTAAGCGCAGGGTCGCTACAGGAAGCACAGGCCCAAATCCACATTCTGCCTCCCCATGCTTTCCAAGCTCCCACGAGCAGAGCGAGCGTGAGGCTGCCTCCGCTCCCAGCTCAAACCCCAGCTCCTCTAATTTCTCCTCTTCTTCCCCAGGTTTTTTCAGGCCCAGATGCAAGTTCCAGCATGAGGCTGCCTCCGCTGATGTCATTAATGTCGGCAGCTCCTCCTCTCTTCTCTTTTCTCCCACCGGTGATCCTAGGGCCAGCAGTAGTGCGAGCTTGCCTCCTCAAACGGCCCTAGCCTACAACTTTCCTTCAGGCCCAGACGCAAGTTCCAGCGCGTGGCCGCCTCCGCTGATGTCACTAACGTCGGCAGCCTCTCCTCTCTTCTCTTTTCCTCCCACCGGTGATCCTAGGGCCAGCAGTAGCGCGAGCATGCCTCCGCAAACGGCCCTAGCCTACAACTTTCTTTCAGGCCCCGACGCAGGTTCCAGCAGGAGGCTGCCTCCGCTGATGTCACTATAGTCGGCAGCCCCTCCTCTCTTCTCTCTTCCTTCCACCTGTGACCCTAGGGCCAGCAGTAGCGCGAACATGCCTCCGCAAACGGCTCTAGGCTCCAACTTTCCACAGCCACTTTCTCACACTAAGTCTTTTTCTCTGTCCACAGCTACGCCCCTACCAGATCCACCCAACGCCCTCGCCCTGGATCCTCCACCCGTCTCCAACACCATCAGGAGCCAAATCCTGTCAGGTTCGGATGTTGATCTGTTTTCTTTCCTCTCACCCATTTCACCCACATCAGTAGACCGGCAGATAGATTGTGGCCAAATTTCAGTAACACTAAAAAACACAGCTAACATTCAGTACCGCATCTTATCTTTTGCAGAATTCACCGTAGCATTCTCACCCTACACCGACATCATTTGTTCCGTCTATCCCCACAGGAGGCGCGAGCTCAATGATTATCTCGCGATGGTCGCTGAGCTTGCGCTCTCATACGGAGGCTCCCATTTCTATACCTACCACCGCCTTTTCTCCACTAAATGCGCCATTCGCATTTCACAATGGAACCAGACCCCATTCTGGGGAGTCATAGACGCAGATCTTCACAATAAAGTCTTTCTCGGTTGCCGATCCACCACCCACCCCACCAAATCATGCCCATTTATAAATCCCATTAAATCCCAATGGTTCGCGTCCATTTGGCATCATAATTCACTGTGACAATGAAGCAACCGTTCATTGCATAATAAAAGCCGTTCAAATTTGCTTGCATTAATTCCCCTACTAAGACGCCTAACTTGGATTTCAGCATGTGACAAGTATATTTAACTGCAAAGCACATTCCTGGGTCCAAAAAATTACTAATTACTAATTGCTGACTCTCTCTCTCTCTCGTTTTGCCTTCCAGAAATTCAGACACTTGTTACCAGAGGCGGATCAGCCCCTCCTTATTCAGAGCTGATATTTCCATAGATCACCCCGCCAGTCATATTTAATAGCATGGAAAAGCTTCTAAACATTCCACGCATGTTATAATATACTGTTATCCTTACACTGCAATAATAATAATCTTCTTACATACACACACTTTGCAACGCACAACCATCAACTCATCAGCACCCCTCCAAATTTCAAAGATCAGCAAATTTTGGGGGGCTCACACACTTGTCTGGCTGCTGTCCTGTAACCAAATAAGCAATTTTAGGGAACGTTCTGGGGCCGGGCTAGATACTTTGCTCGAATCCCAATTCCTCTCTGTTTCTTGATAAGGGGAATCTCGAGTTGGGGTGAACTCTAAAAGTGATGTTTTATAAACAAATTTCGGGAGGAGCACGCGCAGTTTCAGTATCATTGACAATTATTCTATTATCCAATCAGTTCTTGACCAAACCCCTATATATACCAAAGCTGTCTTACCTGCAGCATCTTACGACTTTAGCATCCCTCCACCACCCCGTCACCTCACCTCTTAAGCATTACAATCCCGGGGGAAGCGTTCTGGGGCCGGGCTAGATACTTTGCTCGAATCCCAATTCCTCTCTGTTTCCTGAAAAGGGGAATAACTCGAGTTGAGGTGTCTTCCCCGAGCTCAGAGACCTCTCACGCCAAATACGCTTTATTCTGAAATGATTGCAAGTGTGAACTCGTGAAATGCTCGATAGAGTGATTACCTTGACAAAGTCTGATAATTTCTTCATCTGCTGGATCCATGTCGACAGTCGTTCTGTCACGGTACGTTGAAAAAACGGATACAAAAATAAGGTAGGATCCAAGTGCATTTAATGAAGAAATAATCTTGCAGATAACAGAAAAACTACAGGGCATCCAAAAATCAAAGTATCAAAAGAACAATAATAAACAAAACAAGAAACTAAGGCAAGGGACAGGAACACAACACATGGACAACATACCACACAAAAACAAACAACTAAGTAACAACAAATGGGTGCGGGGTGTATAAATAGTCCAAACAATCATTAGTGACAGGATTCAGCTGTGTGTGTAATCAGTAGAAGTTAAACCTGGTGTATGTGTAGTGGAATGAATGGATTTGTAGTTCATGACTGAATTGTAGTTCACCAGCAATCTCTGCAGTCCTCAAATCGCTAGTGAACATGACAAGTGCATTCTTGAAATGGTAATGCTTATGGTTCACATCTACTTAAATTGGCAGTATATCTGGTGTGGAAGCAGGACAGATGAAGGGCTCTTCCTTGCAAATACTATCTACCTTGTATTGCACAGACTCCCACTCAAGAATATCTAAAAAATATGTCTGCTGAGATCTTGGCAGTCTATTAAAAATAATTATACCAACATCTTTTCCACCTACAATGGAAAGAATATAAAAATATTTTAGGATATATCAATTTAATACTTGCATGACCAAATCAGAGATTAAAAGACCATCATTATGCCTTAGTTTAAATAAAACCAAAATTTTACTCTAGCCCACTCTCACCTAGGTCTACAGATACAGGGACTAATGAAAACAATGAAGTACACACCAACAGTCACAGGAGCAAGGCCCTCTCACAGTTGAGAAGATTGGAGTTCCTATGAGCTGTACCAGAAACAACAAAAAAATTACATTTATAACATTTCCAACTTATCCTAAGACTAGTAGACAAGCAGCATAAGCAGACTTCTAATTTCCTGGACTCCAACATGGCCATGTCCAATCAGTTTATGGCCTATAAGGTGTCATAAAAAATCTGACAAAATAAAATACTTACTGAAAAAAAAAAAAGGTTGGCCACTAATCAACACCCAGAACAAATTGTTTTAAACAGTTAAGCAACAATATTTTGTGAGCTTATACTGTAGTTTAATGTTTTTCATAAACAATAGTAATAGTAATACTAATGCGTCTCTTTCCGTTAATACATTAGTAGTGAAAGAATAAATTCATGTAAATTTGATCTCATACAATTGTTACGGGTGCCAGCAGCGGAACTCGTAGGCAGATTAAAAGTGCCTGAATAGGCAGAAACAGACTGAAAGACACAAGGATTAATCAAACAAATACAAATGTGCTAAAAGAGATAGAGAGAGGGACAAGTGCAATTTAACAATATAGACATGGGTTCTAGAAGTGCCTTTACCTTTTGCTTATTAGAAGATTGGGAAATTGGATTTTGAAGTATTTTGAAGAACCTGAAAGGAGAAATATACATAGTTGTAGTCAGAACACATTTCTAAACACAATAGTTTTAATAACTAATTTCTAATAACTGATTTATTTTATCTTTGCCATGATGACAGTTAATAATATTTTACTGGATATTTTCCAAGACACTTCTATACAGCTTAAAGTGACATTTAAAGGCTTAACTAGGTTAATTAGGTTAACTAGGCAGGTTAGGGTAATTAGGCAAGTTATTGTATAAAGATGGTTTGTTTTGTAGACAGTCCAAAAAAATATAGCTTAAATTTTGACCTTAAAATGGTTTTTAAAAAAATTAGAAACTGCTTTTATTCTAGCTGAAATAAAACAAATAAGACTTTCTCTAGTAGAAAAAATATTATCAACAACAATCTGGAAACACTGTTTCTCTTCTTCAAATGTATAATTATATTGTTCTGAGCTATGCACGACTATATGTGGGGAAAATATGCTTTTTAATAATTGAACTTGGATGTAATTATTTAACGTCGCTAGTTTACGGTACATGCTTTATTTATATCAAGTCTGCAGTCAATTACTGCATCAGGAGATAGCTACCCTGCTTTTATAAATGTTCTAAACATAACATGATAATAGGGGTAAACCAGGTTTAAAATATTGCGTTGACATCTATTAGTAATTATACGAGGCTTTGAACGTCTCCATATGACGCCTGAGGCAACCCATTGAAAGTAATGGAATTCCTTTTGCGTCGGTATAGTGACGCCAAGGGGCACCTTCTGCGTCCTTATACTGACGCGCAAGATGCTTGGCCATACTTCAGATTTTGACGCCTTCGGGGTGAGAAAGGGTTGTGAAGCAGGGCTGACCCTTCACATACTAAAACTGAACAGTAAACACACACATACACTACATATATATATATATATATATATATATATATATATATATATATATATATATATATATATATATATATATATATATATATACCTAGAGATCAGTTATCAAGATTAAAAGATCCAGGATCTGCCAAATCATCTTAGATCATTTAAGCGAGCTACGAAGAACAGACCCCAGCACCCAGGCTTTTAATTATTATTATTATTTAATTATATATATAAACTAAGTTTACATATTCTGTCATTTGATCAGTTATCAGGCTTACATCAATGAATACATATTGGACGCACGTGCTGTAAAGCTATAAAGTATAAAAATATTATAGTTATTATTGCACATTCGTCTTAGTCTTCAGTAGATCTGTAATTGATGTATTTTATAAACTGATCATTAATAATGACTAAGTTACCAAAGGACTAATTCTCCAAATGGAAAAGGCTTGAGTGAGTAGCTGGCAACAGTGTTGTCAATTAATTACTGTAATAGAGCAGTAGCGGTAACTAACTGGAAACTTCTTACAGTTAATTACTGTACTGTAGTGTTACAACTCACAGCATTATACTGCATACACATTAATAGTATGTCATTTATAGTTATTGTAGTGTTACTTAAACTAATCATTATTCTTAAGTATTATTAAAATAGAAAGCATATAAGTTCTTCAGACAAATGTATTTTATTGTTTTGGCAGCAAACAAATATACAACAGAAAATATATGACAAAATTAAAGAAATCAGCAGAAATCAATACAATTTCTATTTACAATGAAAAAAAGGTTCAAATAAAAAACAACACATGCAGTGTTTATAGCACAAGTGTCAAATATTTAAATATCATCTGACATATAACAGAGGGCCGCAGGTCTGCACAGTTTAGTTTTAACTCTAATTAAACACACGTGATCAAACTAATTGAGGCTTGTGTGGCGAGTATACTGATGCAATGTCGCCATGGTCCCAAACTCATCCCAGCTGCCTCATCACACCAGATCAACCACAGCTGTGAGTCATCAAGGGACACAGATATAAGCAGCGTCTGAACAACCAAGGATGAGTTTCATTTCTCTGAATGACTCCAGTGCTAACCTCTGTGTCTCTCTCTTTTCTCCCAGTGGACTCGAGCAGCTAACCTGGTGAACCACTGTCCAACCCAGCATGGCCTCACTCTCTATTTCTGGAGCACCGGCACGCTTCCCGGCCAGAAGAGCACCTTCACACCCCTATTCATCATACACTATTGTAAATAAATCACCCTCAGGGGAAAAGTCTGTACCACAACCCTCTGTGTGTGTTTTTCCCTCTAACTTGCCACACTTGTTAGAAATTTACAAGTAAAGCTGCGGTCACACCAGAGTTTGTGTGTGCGAAATTCTGTCATGCGGCGCTGCGAAAAGGGGTGGCATTAAACCAGATGATTGGACATTCAAAAAAAAAACAAGTGATTGCTCCATGTTTTAAATTTCTGTACAGAGAAGTCATGTTTTGATCGTCGATTGGTCTCATGCAGTCAAGTGATTTTTTTTTTTAATTTATTTTTTATTTTTATTTTTTTTTTCAGGTCAGAGTTCACCAAGCTTGTATTTTGCACCGCAGCAACATGCGAGACTTGATGCATGTCCCTTTTGTTTCCGGGCTAACGCATTTGCATGCGTATGAATGGAAGTCTATGGGAGGAAAAGCCCAGTGTGACCTCAACTTAATGTTGAAGCAGGGTGGGAATTAAACTCTGCTGGCTGCAGCCCTCCAGGAACTGAGTTTGACAACATTTAAGCAACGGCCAACATTTGTCACAATCGCATATCCAATAACAAACTATATAAATTAACAAACTCCATCCAAAGCAAAAAAATTTTTTAAATCATTCATCACTGAGCCTCATGTTCCAAACCTGTAGTAATAAAAACAAATAACCTGATTTAATACTTTTAATACTTACTAGGACCTGACAGTACAGGTTTGCGAATGTCTGTGATGATTCCTGTGCACATCAGCTACCTGAGGAGATTGGAATTTAATGGTTTTTGTGTATAAAATCTTATTTGCCAAAAAGACATGTTACATAGCATCTGTACATTATGGAAATAGGCAATATGAATAAATATACTTAAATGAAAGTAATTTAGGAAGTTATATGAGGAGAAGCTACCCTGCTGAAAAAAACAGCTAAAACCAGTCTAAGCTGGTTGGCTGGTCTTGCCTGGTTTTAGCTTGAAGTAGCTGGTTTTAGCTGGTCTCCCAGCCTGGCCAGGCTGGTCAAGCTGGTCTCTCAATCTGACCAGGCTGGTTTTAGCTGGTCTCCCAGCCTGGACAAGCTGGTTTTAGCTGGTCTCCCAGCCTGGTCAAGCTGGTTTTAGCTGGTCTCCCAGCCTGGTCAAGCTGGTTTTAGCTGGTCTCCTAGCCTGGTCAAGCTGGTTTTAGCTGGTCTCCCAGCCTGGTCAAGCTGGTCTCTCAATTTGACCAGGCAGGTTTTAGCTGGTCTCCCAGCCTGGCCACGGTGGTTTTAGCTGGTCACTCAGACTAGCCAGGCTGGTCTCCCAGCCTGGTCAAGCTGGTTTTAGCTGGTCTCTCAGCCTGGTCAAGCTGGTTTTAGCTGGTCTCCATGTGACTGATCTGGTCTACTGCCAGAGCCAGAGTTTATATATATATATATATATATATATGTGTGTGTGTGTGTGTACAGTTGAAGTCAGAATTATTGGCCCGTCTTTTCAATTTTTGTTTCTTTTTTTAATATTTCCCAAATTATCTTTATAACAGAGCAAAGAAATTTTCACAGTATGTCTAAAAATGTTTTTTGTTCTGGAGAAAGTTTTATTTGTTGTATTTCGGCTAGAATAAAAGCCGTTTTAAATTTTTTAAACACCACTTTTAGGGACAAAATTATTAGCCCCTTTAAGCTATTTTTTTATTCGATACTCTTCAGAACGAACTATCATTATACAATAACTAGCCTAATTACCCTAACCTGCCTAGTTAACCTAATTAACCTAGTTAAGCCTTTAAATGTCACTTTGAGCTGTATAGAAGTGTCCTGAAAAATATCTAGTAAAATATGATTTACTGTCATCATGGCAAAGATAAAATAAATCAGTTATTAGAAATAAGGGTAACACTTTATAATAACTACACACTATAAACCATTTATTAAGCATTAACTAATAGTTAGTTCATCATTTGTTAAGCATTAACTCTACATTACTAAACATTAGTAAGCAGTTTATAAATGCAGCTACAAATGCTGTATTCTTGAGTTACAAGCGCATATATAATGTGCTAACAAATGCATTAATAATTGCATTTTCATACTTTATTAATGATCAGTTTTTCATTACCTAATGAAGTAGTGCATGATTTACAAATCATTTATTTAAGAGTAATTGGTGGCTTTTAAGATCATTTACAACGCATAAATAAATGATTAACTAATCATTTAAATGACCATTAATAGATCTTATTTTTCAGGCATATAGTAATAGTTAGTCTGTATGTTAATAAATGCTTTATTAACACAAATTCATGCTGAAATTCATTATTAATTACTGTACTTACTAAGCATTTACTAATTCTTAGTTAATTGATTTTGTGACCTAATCTAAAGTGAGGACTATTTATGCTTAGTTAATGCTTTATAAATGAAAAGTAAATGCTCAGTTACATTATGAGAAAAAGGAAATGAACGAGTGATTCAGAACATAAATATTTATTGCAAGATACAAAAATTACTCATCCCCATATCAATAGAAAAAAATAAAACTTCAGCAATGTCAAAAAAAAAAAAAAACTGCTGTATACAAGTAGCAAAATGAACAAAATAAGCAAGAACATGAATGTGCATTAAAACATCAAGATGTCAACCAAATAAGTGACATAACTACTTGTACATTCTAGAAATGTCATACAACTGTTTCAAATGAAAACATAAAACATTGGAATCTTAAATAAAAATAGAAAGACATGTAAATAATGTAAACA
Source organism: Danio aesculapii (assembly GCF_903798145.1). Lineage (NCBI taxonomy): Eukaryota > Metazoa > Chordata > Actinopteri > Cypriniformes > Danionidae > Danio > Danio aesculapii. The sequence continues at coordinate 32,373,893 of NC_079435.1, forward strand.
TTGCTGAATATCAGTTTCAGGAGATTAAGCAGATTACAGAACAGTAGATTTAGTAGAACACTGAATTAAAGGAGTGTCAAAATGCAATATGTAATTTTTTATAAAAACAACATCATTTAACAATAAAACATCATAAAACATTTCACTGTCTTTAACTTTTAAAGTGCAAGTTGTGAATTAACTATTTTGCATGGTTCACTCAAATGAAAATGTTGTCATAATTACTCATCCACATCTTATTTTAACCCCCTGAGACCTTTAATCAATCTTCAGAACAAAACATTTTGGATAAAATCTGACAGCTCTCTCATCCTCCATAAAGAGCAATGGTCCCGAGACATCCACAAACGAGACCAAACATACTGTCAAAACATTCCATGTGCAATTACAGTTAAACAACTGAAGTGACATGCAATGTTTTGACAAAGTTTTTGGTTCCTTTTCAGGACTTTGAGAGTCTTGGGCCATTGCTGTCTAAGAAGGATGAGAGAGCCTCAGATTTTATCTAAATAATTTTAATTTGTGTTCTGAAGATAAATGTAGGTTTCAGGAGATTGAACTAAGGGTGAGTACTTAAAGGCATTGTTCACCAAAATATAGAAGAAAACAAATACTCATTATTTACTCTCCCTAAAGTGGTTCAAAACCTGTTAAGTTCTTCTGTTGAACAAAAAGGAGATGTTCTGAAGAATGCTAAAAACCTGTAACCCTTGACGTCCATGTTACAAAAAATAATTACTACAAACATTAGTGGTTACAAGTTTTCAGTTTTTTTTCAAAATACTTTTTTTTTTCTGTTCAACAAGAACAAACTCGCACAGGTTTGGAAGCATTTGCGAGTAAGTAAATAAAAATGGGTGGTTGAAGTATTAATTTATTAACAGGTTTTTTTTTGTTGGTGGTGAACTACCGGTTTAATTAACACTTTTCACTGTGTGAAATCTAAATTCACTTTCTTTGTATGGGCAGCAGCTTATTGGAGGAATGTCAGAAAAAAAAAATAATAAAAACTATATAAGCAGCAAAATGAACAAAATAAGCAAGAACATGAATGTGCATTAAAACATCAAGATGTCAATCAAATAAGTGACATAACTACTTGTACATTCTAGAAATGTCATAAATCAGTCTGCCAAATGCACCGTCACGGTGTTTCTTTGCCAGCCATTCATGCCACTCAATCACTGCAAGGTGGTCAGAAAGCAAACTGTCAGTCCTATTTCCCCTAAGTCTCCAGATCTGCTCCTTGTACGATCTCCAAGCCCTCTCGATGTGCTGAGTGTGGGCACCAGTGCGGGAATCTACATACCACCTCTTGTGGTTGACAGTGTAATGTTTGTAACCTAGTGCAGGTAGTATGCGGTAGGCACGCCACTCATCACTAATAACTGATGACCCAGGCCTCACATGATGTGCAACAAGGGGGACTAGATGTTTTCGAGATCTTTTCTCTACAAGACGCAAAATAGGTTTTCCCGATCTTTGCCGCTGAGTATACCTCACACCTAACATCCCAAAGACCCAGTTTTTTCTTTTCCATGCACCAGCCATTCGTCCTCTTCCATACTAAAATCAAAAAAACCAACACAAACATATCCCTTAAAATTAGAAATTTTTAAAATATATTTCACTTTTACGTCTAGCTGCTATCTAAAAAAACATACCTTTCTTTTGTGCCGAAAATGGCTTTCGTCAATCACTACAAACTGCCTTTTTCCACCAATCGGCTGGCCTGTTCGCCTTCTCATCCTCTCAATGGATGTGACACAGACCTCCCTTATTTTCTTTGCCATTTTACTTAAAGTTGTTGAACTGCCTGCAATGTTGTCATCCATCATGTCTATCTGTCGTAATCGTAGACCCTGAGAAAATCTTTAAAGGCAAAAGAAAAACATAATATGTAATACTAAAACATAATTGACATTGAGTGCATTATATTAAATGTTGCATATTTTATCCAAATTACAAAGAGAACAGCAATAAAAAGGGTATATGATATTAGAACTGTTAATACTTGCTTACCTGTATAGGAATAGCATCCACTTGCTGAAGGAGATCTTTGATCCCTTAAAAATAGATTTGTGCCTGACAGAAACTTGTTTTGCCTCATGTGATGAATGACGACAAATCCTGTTGAATAAAACGTATGTATTTATTTTATTTTATTTTTTTTTTCAGTTTTTTTTCAGTGGCCTTCAACATAATCACACATAAACAAATGCATACCCCCTCTGCCACCCCCGCACCCCCACAAATATAATATATTTGTTCTACACAAATGTATTAGTTTCAGATAGAAAATAAAACAATACCTTTTTTATTTTCGTTTAATCTAAATCTAATGTCAGCAGTACTTTACAGAATAATCATATTATACAAGTGTAAACTGCAGACCCAAACAAGTTAATAATTGAAAAGTCGCATCTTATTTATTTTTTTTGTATTAAAAAACTTACCAAACATACTGATCTGCAGTGTGTCCTTTTCTTCAGTTTCATGTCGCGATGACATACTGTGCATTTAATTCTTTTTTTTTGCAGTTTCCTTTTCTGAAGCCACATAATCATCTTCAGTGTATTTTTTATAGAACTGCGCTGGTTTATAAGTTTCTTTATCCTGGTTAATCTGCACATTTCAAAGTACGGGCTCTTTTATAGCGATAGCTAGATACAGTGTCTTTTTGGCGCTATGAATTCAAACTTGATACGTCATCAATATGGGACAACGGAAAACTCGTCACGCATTCAGCATTCAAACGTCATCGACATGTGGCGAAAGCAACGGGTTGATGCAGTATGAACATGGAGAACTCCGACAAAAATCGAAAAGGTGTACGGACACGAGCCAAAAGGAATGACAATGTGGAGATGGATACAATAGATAAGACGTGTGGCAGTGACACTAGTGGTAAGTAGGCCCCTTGTTACTCTATTTACTGCCACACGTTATTGCTATGCTAACCATTATTATGCTAACGTACTTGCATATTTTAAATGTTAACTTGCAAATTATGCTGCATTTCAAACACAGTCGGAGCTGGGAATTCCTGTACATGTGTCTCTTTTAGCTCAGATTCAGTGTTTAATGTGCTTTCTAAAATAATTTTTCCAACTATACAGTATGAAAATTTTGATTCCGAGTTGTCTGGAACACAGCATTAACCGTTAGTTAACGTTAAATGTGCACTGAGTTGGGGTGGAGCGGTGCAGCACGCTTTCTGGAACACAACTGGTTGTCAGTAGTTGACTTTTATAACTCTGTAATTTTTATTAGTGAGGTGGTATCAGTTTGTCTGACAAGAACGTTCACATTTCAGTCAATGATGTGTATGCACATTTTCTTTGAATTAGGTGTCTCCATGGCCCCCACTGCACATTTGCCAGATAAAAGGCAATCTCATGAGTTGGAGATGTGTAAACTGAGAGTAGAAATGCAAAAAGAGAAGATTGATGAGCTGACTAAAGAAAGAGACTGTCTAAAGGAGCAACTGGCATCAGGTAAGTCTCACAATGCTCAATATGTATTTGATTAAAGTACAGTTGGGTCATACATTATATAATTTAAACTTTGTGTTTCTAAGTAAAGTTATACTGTGATGTAAGCTGTGAGTATTCTGTACTTATCCATTTTAACAGCTCTGAAAAAAGACAAAGGTTCCAGCCAGGCGATTTCCCTGCCTTCAAATTCCTCTAATGACAGCTCGGTTAAATCTTCCTCTGATGCTTTGTCAGACACCTCCTCGACATCCTCATCAGAGGTGAACAAGAAGCAGAAGAAGGTGAAAAGAAAGGTGAAAGAAAAAAAGAATGTGAAGAAGTCAAAGAAAATGGAAATGAAGTCACGGCAGAGAGGTTAGAATGTTGTTTTTGCTCTTTTCACTTATTGGGTTTTTGGTTTGCTTTGTATGCTCTTCAGTTGTTTCACTCACCTTTGATTGCGTCTATCTTCACACAATTTCAGATTGTGTGTCATAAATTGCATTTGCCATTTAGAAACTTGATGTAATGTCTATATAAATACTACTGTTATTTTTTTAACCAAAATGTTCAGCAACTACAAATAATTGTAAAAATTATATTTTAAGTAAATTAGTCAAAATAACAATGGCCAAATTTTCATATAATTTTATGTATATGAAGCTGCAACATTTTCATATTGCCGTGAAATCTCTTTGCTGTGATTTACTTCTTTTCTTTGGCCAAAAACATGGTCTCACATTATGAATGCTGTGTAAGCATTCATTTATTTTCCTTAGTCTCAATTTCAGAGGTGGCACAGCAGGAAAGAACCGCCATGTTGTAGCATTATCTTAATAAATCGTACATTCTATAGATATAAAAAATAAATTAAAATGAAATAGGTTGTTGTGTGTTTTATGAAATGCTATAATACATTTAAACATGCATTGTTTTTTATTAATATTTACCATATATACACAGACATTACATTAAACATTAGGTCATGAAAATTTACTTGAATGTCCTGGAAAAGTCATGGAAAATCATTTAATTTTAGTAGTAAAAATGTGTATGAACCCTGAATATTATGATTGACTAAATATTGCAGTTGAATCATATTGCACTCATAACCAGTACAGACATCCGTTAAACTCCAGACAAAGTGTACATTAGAAATGTGATCTTAACATGGAATTAGAGGCTAAGCAGCTGCTGATATGCTTACCAAAATCATTGTTATAGTTTATTCTGAATACGTCCTATCCTTCTAAATAAACAGCACGTTTGAAATGTAAACAAATAAATTATTGCCTAAAAGTCTTATATATTAGACTGGTCTGATTGTCTGGGTGTAACAGGTTATCTGTATTGAAGTTTGTACAATGTATCATAGGGTTGATTGAATAATAGTACAAATCAATAACGAGTGTGTGCGAGAGAGAATAGAAATACTAACGCTTTCTGTGTTTTTGAATTACAGCCCAAACACCACAGCAGGTGGTTGCCCGATATAAAAAAATCCTCCGGCACTTCAGTAGAGGAGGGACCATGTCATCTGCTTTCAAGCATGTTGGGGTGGACCGGAACACAATTGTGGCCAATGCTCCAATTGCTGAGCTTTACATCGCTGCGCCTAACAAGTTTAAGGAACTTGTTCAAAACCATATAAGCCGGGATAAACTTAGTGCTTTTGCCACACAATGTGCTGCTGAAATTCATGAAAATCAATCCATTGAAGAGACTGTCAGTGCCTTGAAAAGTTCCAATAAGCTGCTGCCCATACAAAGAAAGTGAATTTAGATTTCACACAGTGAAAAGTGTTAATTAAACAGGTAGTTCACCACCAACAACAAAAAAAAACTGTTAATAAATTAATACTTCAACCACCCATTTGTATTTACTTACTCGCAAATGCTTCCAAACCTGTGCGAGTTTGTTCTTGTTGAACAGAAAAAAAAAAGTTTTTTGAAAAAAAAACTGAAAACTTGTAACCACTGATGTTTGTAGTAATTATTTTTTGTAACATGGACGTCAAGGGTTACAGGTTTTTAGCATTCTTCAGAACATCTCCTTTTTGTTCAACAGAAGAACTTAACAGGTTTGGAACCACTTGAGGGAGAGTAAATAATGAGTATTTGTTTTCTTCTATATTTTGGTGAACAATGCCTTTAAGTACTGACCCTTAGTTCAATCTCCTGAAACCTACATTTATCTTCAGAACACAAATTAAAATTATTCAGATAAAATCTGAGGCTCTCTCATCCTTCTTAGACAGCAATGGGCCAAGACTCTCAAAGTCCAGAAAAGGAACCAAAAACTTTGTCAAAACATTGCATGTCACTTCAGTTGTTTAACTGTAATTGCACATGGAATGTTTTGACAGTATGTTTGGTCTCGTTTGTGGATGTCTCGGGACCATTGCTCTTTATGGAGGATGAGAGAGCTGTCAGATTTTATCCAAAATGTTTTGTTCTGAAGATTGATTAAAGGTCTCAGGGGGTTAAAATAAGATGTGGGTGAGTAATTATGACAACATTTTCATTTGAGTGAACCATGCAAAATAGTTAATTCACAACATGCACTTTAAAAGTTAAAGACAGTGAAATGTTTTATGATGTTTTATTGTTAAATGATGTTGTTTTTATAAAAAATTACATATTGCATTTTGACACTCCTTTAATTCAGTGTTCTACTAAATCTACTGTTCTGTAATCTGCTTAATCTCCTGAAACGCTACGGTTACTAAAGTAACCCTTCGTTCCCCGAGGGGGGGAACGGAAATGCTATGTGGAAACTTCCACTATGGGGATTTCGTCAGAATCCAATCATCTGAAAGAGTATAAAAACGGGCCAATGAAATGCCAATGAGTTGGCAGCGTCAGCGTGCACAGCTGGCGTCAATGACAATCAGTCATGCTATAAAGACGCAGCCAGTGCCATGCTCGACATCCTTTTCTAGCTGAAGAGACTTTCACGCTCAACAGCTAAGGGACAATCGTTGTGGCGAAGGAACATAGCATTTCCGTTCCCCCCCTCGGGGAACGAAGGGTTACTTTAGTAACCGTAGCGTTCCCCTTCGGATGGGGAACTCCAATGCTATGTGGAAACTTCCACTATGGGGAAATCTATGGAAAACGCCACAACGAAAGAACCTTACTGCGTCCCTGGCGAAGGGTGTGCCACGCAGTAGAGCGAGCGCACCTACAATGCCCCGAGACACAGTCTTCCAACGTGTCCCCTGGCCCTCACTTACCTGTTCAGAACAGTTATGTTTTTCGGGGAGTCGCAATAACCCAGTAAAATAGGTTTTGATACGACAGTACGTTGGGAAAGCGTTCAGTCCCGATAGGGAGGACGCTGCGGAGCTCACCTGTTACCCAGAGGGGAGACCTGGTGACAACCTATGGACTAGCCCAGAGATGGGGAGTCCTTGCATAAGGATGGTTAGCGGGGAGGGAAGACACGAGCCTGCCCTAGAAGGGGGGACTATACCGTGGCTGAGTGAACGTATGGGATTGCCAGCGGGGATCACACATAGCAGGCACCTATACCCAGAACGCGGGCTGACCAGCGGGCATGCCGACAACGTAATGGGCCAACACCTGACTCCTCCGCTGAGTCAGGTGCTGGGGGCCTCGGAGGAACTCTGCAGGGTTCGCCAAAGAAATGGGGAACTAAACTGACAAAGCTGAAAAAGCGCACGTATCTCCGGGTTAGGGAGAGTGGCGCAGCAAGCGTGTTTCGACACCTCAACCGAATCGTTTCCTCAATCACCAAGGGTTGCCTAATACCCTTGAGGAAACCGGCTCCACTCGCAGATTGTAACCTTGCAAATGTATTGGGTGTCACCCAACCCGTAGCTCTACAAATGTCTGTCAGAGAGGCACCGCGTGCTAACGCCCAGGAGGATGCGATGCTCCGTAGTGGAGTGTGCTCTCACCCCCGGGGGACACGGCTCACCCTGGCCCAAAGGCGAGGGAGATGGCATCCACTATCCTGTGGGCCAACCTCTGTTTAGATACGGCACTTCCCATCTGCCGACCACTGTAATGGACAAAGAGCTGGTCAGAGGATCTAAGGCTCTGAGTGTGGTCCACATATATTCGCAAAGCGCGAACAGGACACAACAATGAAAGGGCTGGGTCTGCCTCCTCCGCGGGCAGCGCTTGCAGGCTCACTACCTGATTCTTAAACGGCGTGGTAGGAACCTTGGGCACATAGCCGGGCCGGGGTCTCAGGACAACGTGAGAGTAGGCCGGCCCGAATTCTAGGCACGAGTCACTGACCGAAAATGCCTCCAGGTACCTAACCCTCTTAACCGATGCCAACACGACCAGCAGAGCTGTCTTCAAGGACAGAAATCTCAAGGATACTGAGTCGAGTGGTTCGAAGGGATCCCCACGTAGGCTCGTAGCACTACCGCGAGATCTCAAGAGGGTATGAGAGGGGGGCGGGGGAAAACATCCGCCTCGCACCCCTGAGGAACTGGATGATGAGGTTATGCCTCCCCACGGTGCCGCCATCCACGCATCATGATGAGCGGAGATGGTGGCCACGTAAACCCTCAGTGTGGAGCGCGACAGCCTTCGCTCCACCTGTCCTGAAGGAAAGAAAGCACAACACTGATCTGGCAAGATCGGGGGTCTTCTCAGCGAGAAGCGCACCACTCAGTGAATAGACTCCACTCCAGGGCGTAGGCATGCCTCGTAGAGGGTGCACTAGCCTGAGTGATGGTATTAACCACCGCCACCGGTAGGTTACCTAAGTCTTCCTCGTCGCGTCTTATGGACCCCACGTGGAGGTTCCACAGAACTAAGCGAGGGTGCCAGATGGTGCCCTGTCCCTGAGAGAGTAGGTCCTCTCTCAAAGGGACTCGCCAGGGGGGGCGTCGCGAGGAGGGAGAGTTCTGATATCCAGGTCCGGTTGGGCCAGGGGCGCAACTAGCAAGACCTGCCCCTCGTCCTCCCTGACCTTGCACAGAAACTGCGCGAGTAGGCTCACTGGGGGGAGTGCATACTTACGCATGACTCGGGGTGGAGTCGCCATTCTCCCGGGGAAGGAGCTGCCGTGAGAGCCTGTTGGCCGCACGGTTGAGCCCATCCGGGGTGTGAATAGCAAGCAGCGACTTCAGCTGCGTATGACTCCAGAGGAGCAGACGGCGAGCGAGCTGAGACATGCAGCGGGAGCGTATACCCCCCATCCGGATGGAATACGCTACCGCGGCCATGCTGTCCGTCCTGACCAGCACGTGTTGCCCCCTCAGCACCGGTAAAAAGCGGCGCAGAGCGAGAAACACTGCCAACAGCTCTAGGCAGTTGATATGCCAATGCAGCTGGGTTCCCCTCCACAGGTCCGCAGCAGCATGCCCGCTACACACGGCCCCCCCACCCCATACTGGAGGCATCTGCCGAAACGACAGCCTGCCTGGACGCCTGACCTAGGGGCACACTGGCCTGTAGGAAGGAGGGGTCCTTTCCAGGGGGTGCGGGTGCGGTGACACAGCGCAGTGACAGTCACTCGGTGTGGGCCCGCGTGCCATGTGCGTCTGGGGACCCGATCGTGAAGCCAATGCTGTAGTGGTCTCATATGGAGCAATCCGAGCGGCGTGGCCGCGGCTACGGATGCCATATGCCCCAGGAGCCTCTGAAATAATTTCAGGGGGACCACTTTTTTTCCTGTCGAACTCTCTCAGACAGTTCAGCATTACCTCGGCGCGCTCTCGTGAGAGGCGCGCCTCCATAGTGATCGAGTCCAGCTCCAACCCAAGAAAGGAGATGCTCTGCACGGGGGCGAGCTTGCTCTTTTCTCGGTTGACCTGAAACCCCAACGGGCGGAGGTGCCGGAGCACCTTGTCTCTGTGCATAATCAATTGCTCCCGAGAGTGGGCTAAAAATCAGCCAGTCATCGAAATAATTGAGCGTGCGGACGCCGGCGAGCCGAAGGGGCGCGAGGGCACCCCCCGCGAGCTTGGTGAAAACTCGCAGAGACAGAGAGAGCCCGAAGGGGAGGACCTTGTATTGCCACGCTCGACCTTCAAACGCAAACCGCAGAAACTGCCGGTGGCGTGGAAGTGTGGAGATATGAAAATACGCGTCCTTCAGATCTATTGCTGCAAACCAATCCTGAGGACGAACGCATCGCGTGATGCGCATCTGCGTAAGCATTCCGAAGCGCAGCCTGTGAAGGCAGCGGTTCAAAATGTGCAGATATAGGATTAGCCATAGCCCACCGCTTTTTTTTTTTTTTTTTTTTTTTTTTTGGGGCACGATGAAGTGCGGGCTGTAAAACCCGCACTCCATCTTGGCTGGAGGGCCGGCTCGATTGCATCCTTCGCCAGGAGGACAGCAATCTCCTCTCGCAAGACAGGGGCGGACGCAGGACTGACCCTGGTCGCCCGTGAACCTGGGAGGCCGTTTAGCGAACTGAATCGCATAGCCGAGTCTGGTCGTATGGATGAGCCATTGCGATGGGCTGGCCCGCGCTAACCAGGCAGGCAGAGCCCCCGCAAATGGTCCCACCCGCACGATCGCTGACGTGCCAGCGGCGGGGCAGTGTGGAGTGAGTAGGCTCATCCGGGGAGCGCTGGGGTCCCACAGGAGAGCAGGAGAGGAGATGTTCTCGTCTCGCACTCAAACTCCAGGAGAGGGGCTGGGAGTGGAGAGAAAGGAGACCGTTCTCTCGTGCTCCATGAGCCATTGGCGAAATGCACCGATCCTGCGAGCTGGAAGGCATAGCGTCCCAGACTGGCAGTGTTCGGGCTGTCACATCCGGAGGAGGGGAAAAGTGCTCTTTCACTGAGGATTTTGATGGCGTTTTTTTTTTTTTTTACGCCTTTAAATAACGTGCCCCGCCCTCCAGCGGGGAAAGAGCAAATTCCCTCCTCCCCAGATGGCCCGCCTCAGGGACGCTTCGCGGTCCGTTTTACCGAACTTAGCGGCGCCCTGGGCGGGGGACGCTGGTTGCCGGCGCGATGCTCGGCGCAGCCGCGTGGCCGGAGGCGCAGGCGGGGGCGGCGAAGCAAAGCTGCGAGCGGGCGTCCTCGGCGAAAAAGCAGTGGATGTGGATGGCTCGGCGGGGGGGAGCGGTCATACAATCCCGCCGATAGAGACCTCGCCCATCGCCTCCGACTGCTCTATCACCGGCGTGAATTCCTGGGCGAATTCACCGCCAGTGTCCCCGAACAGGCCAGCCTGGGATATGGGTGAGTTAAGAAAGCGAACTTTGTCAACGTCACGCACATCACCAGGTTTAGCCTGAGGTGGCATTCCTGGATCACGGATGTGATCATCGTCCTTCCCAGGGCACACACAGCCGACTTTTTTTTTTTTTTTTTTTTTGTAAGAGCATAGTCGGTTGCGGTGCGGAGCGCATGCTCAGTCCTGGGTCAGAACCATCCTCGCGCAGCCGGGCCAGCGCCTGCGCTTGGTAGCGCTGGTAGGTGGCCATAGCGTGCATGGTGAGGGGGAAGGCGCACGCAGCACACTGCGTGAGCCTACTGTGCCCACCCAGGAAGAAGGGGATGGGGAGGCTTAGAAGGTCTCGCCTTCATCCTCCACATCACACCCCTCTAATCGGTCCGGCCGCGGAGCTGGGGGATAAACCATCTCCAGAGCCACGGCCGAAGCAGCCTGGGGAAGCACAGCCGCAAAGTCTGCTTCTGGATTCGACGCCGCGCTCAAAGTCCCGGAGGGAGCGAGCGGGTTCGAATCCTCGTCAGACCTTGACAGCCCAACCTCCAAGGATGGTGAGGATGGAAGCGCACGCAGATCGGGCAGAAAAAAGTGCCCTCAGAACAGCGTGAGTTTACTGTGCACTTCCGGGAAGAAGGGGACGGGAGGCTTTGAAGGTCTTGCCTCCTTATATCCTCCACATACACCCATCTAGTCGGTCCAGCCGCGGGGCTGGGGGATAAACCATCACCAGACCCACGGCCGAAGCAGCCCGAGAAAGCACGGCCATCACGTCTGCTTTTTAGATGCTAACGCCGCGCTCTCCACCCCGGAGGGAGGGAGCGAGCGGGCTCGCATCCTCATCAGACAATGACAGCCCATCCTCCGATGCAGCGATGGACATCTGACCCCCGGTGTCATCAGGTGAGAGAGCGACCATCCAAGGACGGAGCGCTTCTCTTCACCTGAAGCTTGGATGGAGCGCGTGGAGGAGCGAGAGGTCCACGGCCCGGGGGCGGCGGATTTACTCTCACTGAAACCCTCAGATCTGCCCGAGTGCCAACCGCAGTGCGGGGGACAACTGGGGTGGGTGGCTCTTTTGCAAGAGCGAGCCGCGATCTTAAAGAGCCCATATTATGGGTTTTTGAAAATGCCCTTCCATGTAGTGTGTAACACAGCTCTAAGTGAAGTGAAATATCCAGCTAAGGCTTAAATCTGTAAGTGTACAGTGTTTAAAATTATTGATTCATCTGTAAAAGAGTCGACTCATAGTGCTTCAAACGAGTCGTCTTGATAACGAGTCATTAGGTGTTTCGCGATGACGCAGCCACGAAACACAAGCCTCACCAGTAGTTATACGCCGCCGGTCGAATGAAGTCACGCTGTGCTCAGATGGATAATATTGACAGTCTCTACCCAAAGATGAAACTGAAGAGTCAGTGGTTAAGGTTTATTCACTAGTGTAAGTAAGTGCGATTAAAATTGTTGCCTCGTTTACTCTAGCTTGCAAATTAATGTATTTATTGTGTTTTGTTACTTGTTAACCTGGTACAGTACACGCGGTTGCTCTTTATATTCTCTTATCGCATGTAAGCCACGTTGAAAACGCGACGCGTGCCGCTTTGTTTACGGATTTAAAGTTAAATGCTAGGAGACAGGAGACTCGTGTCGATCTCCCTAGTTCTTCTGAGGAGCGTGATGTGTGTGTGTGTGTGTGTGTTTGTGTGTGAGAGAGGAAAAGAGCAGGTCGAGTGAGTGAGCGACGGCTAGGAGACCGGAGACTCGCGTCGCTCTCCCTAGTTCTTCTGAGGAGCGTGATGTGTTTGTGTGTTTGTGTTTGTTTGTGTGTGTGCGTGTGTGTGTGTGTGTGTGTGTGTGAGAGAGAGAGAGAAAAAGAGCAGGTCGAGTGAGTGAGCGACAGCTAGGAGACCGGAGACTCGCGTCGCTCTCCCTAGTTCTTCTGAGGAGCGTGATGTGTTTGTGTATGTGTGTTTGTGTGTGAGTGTGTGAGAGAAAAAGAGCAGGTCGAGTGAGTGAGCGACGGCTAGGAGACAGGAGACTCGCGTCGCTCTCCCTAGTTCTTCTGAGGAGCGTGATGTGTTTGTGTGTGTGTGTGAGAGAGAAAAAGAGCAGGTCGAGTGAGTGAGCGACGGCTAGGAGACCGGAGACTCGCGTCGCTCTCCCTAGTTCTTCTGAGGAGCGTTGTGTGTGTGTGTGAGAGAGAGAGAGAGAGAGAAAGAGCAGGTCGAGTGTGTGACAGCTAGGAGACTTGCGTCGATCTCCCCAGTTCTTCTGAGGAGGGTTGTGTGTGTGTGTGTGTGTGTGTGAAAAAAGCCTTACACTATGAAGCGTGTATGCACTGTGACTACTTTTATATAGTTGATTACCAGCTGGGCATTTCACTCTGTCTCGTGCTGAAGCCTGTCACTGTCGACCAATCGCATCAGGCTGTCATCGGTCCAATCAGCGCACATTAGCTTCGCGCTGAGGAGGGGGTTGGGAACAAAGGAATCGCTGAACGATTCATATGGGAGTCGCTGGGATAATTAGGTAACAATAAATGCAGATTATAAGACCATGACAGTGTTTTTTGACCTTGCATGCATATTAGACTGTTGTTGGAGACCCTTACAACCTAAATATGACCCTATTTCATGTACAATATGGGCTCTTTAACTGCGCAACAGACATGACATCAGTGATGGCATGCACTGCCCGCGAGCACCGCATTAACATGCTGGACCCCCAGACATGAAACGCTGTGCTCGTGCCCATCATCCGGGGATAGGAAACCACCGCATCCAGAAACGCACGGTCGGAGTGACGTCTTGAAAAAGACGCGCTGCACGACCGTGTTGCTCTTTTAGGAAAGCTTTTTTCCTATATACAAACCGCTCTTGGAGGACCGGACCCAAAGGACGCCAGGCAAGGGAGAAATACCCAGCTCGACCATCTGCCACTGCGTATACGCGCTCTGGACCGGGAGAAGCTGCTTCTCGATCTCTCTCTGTAGACACAGGTTGGAGATACCCTCAAAGACTCTCTCAGAAGCTTCGTGAAAGGCTCTGAAAGCGAAAGGATGTCGAGCATGGCACTGGCTGCGTCTTTATAGCATGACTGATTGTCATTGACGCCAGCTGTGCACGCTGACGCTGCCAACTCATTGGCATTTCATTGGCCCGTTTTTATACTCTTTCAGATGATTGGATTCTGACGAAATCCCCATAGTGGAAGTTTCCACATAGCATTGGAGTTCCCCATCCGAAGGGGAACTGATATTCAGCAATGTTTACATTATTTACATGTCTTTCTATTTTTATTTAAGATTCCAATGTTTTATGTTTTCATTTGAAACAGTTGTATGACATTTCTAGAATGTACAAGTTCTAGAAATACACTTATTTGGTTGACATCTTGATGTTTTAATGCACATTCATGTTCTTGCTTATTTTGTTCATTTTGCTACTTGTATACAGTAGTTTTTTTTTTTTTTTGACATCGCTGAAGTTTTATTTTTTTTTCTATTGATATTGGGATGAGTAATTTTTGTATCTTGCAATAAATATTTATGTTCTGAATCACTCGTTCATTTCCTTTTTCTCATAATGTAACTGAGCATTTACTTGTCATTTATAAAGCATTAACTAAGCATAAATAGTCCTCACTTTAGATTAGGTCACAAAATCAATTAACTAAGAATTAGTAAATGCTTAGTAAGTACAGTAATTAATAATGAATTTCAGCATGAATTTGTGTTAATAAAGCATTTATTAACATACAGACTAACTACTATTATATGCCTGAAAAATAAGATCTATTATTGGTCATTTAAATGATTAGTTAATCATTTATTTATGCGTTGTAAATGATCTTAAAAGCCACCAATTACTCTTAAATAAATGGTTTGTAAATCATGCACTACTTCATTAGGTAATGAAAAACTGATCATTAATAAAGTATGAAAATGCAATTATTAACGCATTTGTTAGCACATTATATATGCGCTTGTAACTCAAGAATACAGCATTTGTAGCTGCATTTATAAACTGCTTACTAATGTTTAGTAATGTAGAGTTAATACTTAACAAATGATGAACTAACTATTAGTTAATGCTTAATAAATGGTTTATAGTGTGTAGTTATTATAAAGTGTTACCGAAATGAGTTATTAAAAGTTATTAAAACTATTATGTTTAGAAATGTGCTGAAAAAATCTTCTCTCCGTTAAACAGAAATTGGGGAAAAAATAAACAGGGGGCTAATAATTCAGGGGGATAATAATTCTGACTTCAACTGTGTGTGTGTATATATATATATATATATATATATATATATATATATATATATATATATATATATATATATATATATATATATATATATATATATAATTTTGTATTACTGGCCTTAACTTTAAATGCTGAATTTGAAAATGATCAGTTTAGTACAGTTTAAATAAATTGCACCATGCACCCGCCAAAGCAGAAAAGTGTGCAAGTATGGGGACAAAGGGGCCAGGTGGAGCAAAAAAGGGAAACGACAGGTAAAAAAAGCTAAATGTAGCAAACATTACCCCTCTGCAGTTCAGTTGTTCATCTGTAAATAGAGGTTTTTTTCTCTTCATCTCTAATATTTGTCAGAAGCATTGCAAATATTAGCGCTACACCCCTATCATCACATAAAATACTATATGTTGGTTTTACTAATTGTAAAGTTACAAGAACTTTTTAGCTAACAGATGTTCATATTACAGGAATTAAAGCAATACCCTTTATAATAAAAAAACTATATATGTGTGTGTGTGTGTGTGTGTGTGTGTGTGTGTGTGTGTGTGTGTGTGTGTGTGTGTGTGTTTTATTAATATAATTGTTGTGCAGTTGATAGCTACTTGTGGTTTTAACCCGCCACCTACTGGACATTTAAGGTGCTCTATATATCTACGGTTGCTTTCGGTTTATCTCGGTGCATGTTATCGAGAGTAACACTTCTGCAGATTATTTCTGTGGCTGATTTGAACTTGAAAGCTTGGAACTATATGCTCATAAGTGCTCTATTTTCAATAAAGCTCTATTTTTGTAAATATTCAAGAGTCATTCGATTATAATTCATTTTATACCACCTGTATTTTGTTGTACAAACACTTTATGGCTTACACGCCATGCATGTGGTGATATATTTTGTCAATATTCGATACGTGGTGTCATTCAACAAATTTTTATCAAATGTGTATTAGATTTGTATTAAAAACTATGCACATTAGCAAGATTTTGATGGTGGTGTAACATGATAATATTGCAAATTTTGCAAACATTGCACAGGCTACGTTTACCCTACTTGTTGTACAAAACAAAGAAAGATATTGAGAACAACTTGCAGTTAAGGCAGTAAATTTAAGTTACCCAAACTGTTTCTGCTGTTCTTATCTGGGGGACTGCTAAACTTCTGCTTTAGCAACAATTGTTCAGAACAGAATAATAATTAAGATTAAGTCTATAATTTGTAGTGCTTTTATAGCAATTTAAAGTACCCATTCAATATGTACAACAAGAAAAAAGATTTCACTGCATATAAACGTCATGTCTGTTGTCCTAAGATGCATCAATTATGGCAGGTGTGCACTTTCTTGTTGTGTTTAAATGTTAAAATAGCCCTTTTGTGAGTTTCTCCCTGGTTTAAGTCATTTTAAAATGAATGAATAAGTAAAGAAATACATCTACATATGTTTAGAACTTCTAATTTAAATTTGTAAGTCACTTGTGATGTGTGACAAGTGTTGAATTTTCCAGCCTAAAATTGCCAATTTCAAATCACACAAATACCTCTGAATCAGACATGTAAGAGGGTTTTTTTGTCTGTGTCTGCATGGACCTGTCCTGGGTCCATTGAGCTGTGTTCAACATTGCGGTTGTTTATTCTTAATTGATCTTCATCCTATGAAACAACAGACATGCCATTAATTCATAGGTTATAATTCACACATAAAAACAAAGTTTAGTAAATTACATACAGGTCTAATGGTGTGCAGTAGACACATTCATCTTAATGATTTTTATATTTAACTTACCCTTGGCAAAATGACTGTACACATTATACTAAGAACTGAACTTCCCTGACTAATGCCACAATCACACTACAGTTTGAACATGCAAAATTCTATCGTACGACATTGGAAAAGGGGCGGGATTAAGCAATAGGTCTTAATCTGTTTCTCTCCCCTCACTTACTCCCACCCAAAACACAGCCTACACTTTTAGATCTTCGCTGCATGTCCTTTGCTATTGAGGCCTGTATTCCATAGTAAGTGGGGAAACCCAGATAACAATATGTTTTGTGTATGTAACTTAAAATACTTTTGTATAAATTGTCTGACTGTGAATTAAATTAATAGTTTTTGAACTTTGATTTGTCTCACACAGTTATGTGATGAAGTTTACCAAGCTTGAACTTGTCGCACCAGCATTTCCAGTCTGTTGCATTTGCGTGCATATGGACAAAACTCTATGGGGTAAAAAGTGCAGTGTGACCGCAGCTTAACACTCTGCACACTGGAGTATGTAAGAGCATGATATTGGTAATACTAATAATTGATGCACTCTTTGTAGATTGGAATCACAATATGGTTACTCAATAACTTCTGTCATTTCACCACCTGATTATAATTTCAAAGAGATCAATAGGATATAGGGTAATTACCTCTGAATCTGAATCTATATCTGAAAAGGACGCTGTATCTGAACAAGTTTGTCAGGTCTAAGTTCGTCTCGTTGATGCTTTCCACCTATATAAAAAGATATATATAATAAAGGGCTCAAACAGACCAAAAATAACATTTTATATAGTTAAATGTCATTTTGCTCATGTCTAAAAAACTAATTTGACACTTGCTCTCCATAATTAGATTTTTTTCCAAAGTAATGCTTTGCATGGTACAGTGTATATCATTAACTGTGAACATGTTTAATTAACATTTAACAAAGTGTAATGACCACTTACTGTAATTGTGGAATTTCCTGCATATACTACAGTCATGTACTAGTACAGATTTAACAGATAAAATGTATTGTGGAAAGATTATATTAAAATTTTAAACCTAATGGATTAACGAGAAAGACATTATTGTATGTGTGTAAATTATATGGATCTGTAACACATCACTCTACTAATATTCATTCATTCATTCATTCATTTTCTTTTTGACTTAGTCCCTTTATTAATCCAGGGTCGCCACAGCAGAATGAACCGCCACAGCAGAATAAACCAAACTCTAACCTGCATCACATAACTTTGTGAGACAAATCAAAGATCAAAAACTATTAATTTAAAGGGCACATAGGTTACCCCCTTGTTCATATTTAATATAAGTCTTTTGTGTCCCCAGAATTTGTCTGTAAAGTTTCAGCTCAAAACACCCATCAGATTATTTATTATAGCTGTTTGAAGTGTCTATATTATAGCTGGAAAAAAGGTTTTGCTGTTTTTTTGTACTGGCCCTTTAAGGCTAGTCCTTCCTGTCCACCGTTCCCACGTGCCTGTCAGCAATCGCCGCCCTCGGCTGCCTCAGGAAGCAGATCTCACATAACGTGTGTGAGAAATACTACAGTAAGAACTTTAACAATCAGTATTTGATGCATTTTTTTGTGGAGTTGCAACAATGAGTCACACACAATGTCATTCCAAAGTTCACGCACACACACAGCAAGGACACAAACACATAGCACACACACATACACACACACACACAAACGTAGCGCAGACATACGCACACACACATAGCTCAGGCACGCAGACACACACACACACACACACTTAGCTCAGACACGCAGACACACACACACAGCTCAGACATGAAGACACACACACAGAAAGAGAGAGAGAGAGAGAGAGAGAGAGAGACAGACAGCGCGTTAAGCTTTGCATGATTGCAAGATTTTTATGTGACATGATACTGGTAATATCCACTGCTGTATGGATATCTCTTATAATAATGTACAAAATAAACCTGATTTAACGTCCACAAACCGCGATTGAAGCGTCTTCTTTTATAATTGTTCTGACACAGGGCTGTGCTGATTAAGTGCATCTGAAGTGAATCGCTGTAATTCATTACACACATGCTCTGTTTTAAAACATTTTAAACTTCTAAAACTCACTCTTGATCACGTTTGATGATGATTAATGATCCTAGCGAACTGAACAGACCTTTTATTCCCGGCTGCTTTGTGCTCGTCCTGTCTTGATTATATGATTATACACGTGACTGCTGGACATGTTAATGCGCGCAGCTGTCAATCAATATTGGTGGGCGGGGGGACCGCTCTCCTACGTAAAGTTGCGGTCGATCTGAAAACAGCTCCAATTGGTCCACCGTTTTTTAGTTGTTAATTTGAAAAAAAAGGACTGGGTGTGTTTATTTCACCCCAGCATGACAGTTTATACACTATACTTACACACATTTTTGTCCAAACAGCTTGAAAAGTAGATTTTTCACTATAGGTGCCCTTTAATTTACAGGCAGACAACCGCACGTTTTTACGCAGCGGATGCCCTTCCAGCCGCAACCCATCTCTGGGAAACATCCACACACACTCATTCACACTCAAACACTATGGACAGTTTAGTCTACCCAATTCAACTGTTCCACATGTCTTTGGACTGTGGGGGGAAACTGGAGCACCCAGAGGAAACCCACGCGAACGCTGGGAGAACATGCAAACTCCACACAGAAACGCGTCAACTGACCCAGCCAAGGCTTGAATCAGCGACCTTCTTGCTGTGAGGCAACAGCACTACCTACTGCGCCACTGCGTCGCCCTCTACTAATATTCAATATATTATTTAATAACTGCAAACTTTGCAAACAATTTTTTATTTTATGTATATATACATACATATTGTGATGAGCGTCCTGAAGAATCATCAGCGTCGCCCTGGAAACAAAGGAGAAAATACTGCTTGCCCTCAACTCAGACTGATTGGCCCCAGCTGCAGCCCATCAGCCGGCTTGCATTTAAACTCCACAGCAGAACGGGGAGAAGGCTCTCCATGAGGACAAGCACTAACCCCCCCTCCCTTCCTCTCTCCCTCTCCCTCTCCCTCTCCCTCTCTCTCTCTATTTTCCCAGACAGCAGCTGAGAACCTGCCAGAATCACAGAGGCACTCCACTAATCCACTGCCACACTGGGAAAAGAGCACATAGAGCACCCAAGCCCCTAACCTGAATTCACCACTGGGAAAATCACTTGTTGTAAATAAACCACCCTCCGGGCATGTATATGAGCTCTCACTTGTTGTGTGATTCTTCTCCCCGTGACAATATACATACAATGCTATAATAAATGCACCTAGCTGATTATTTTTTTAATGTGATAATGTGTTATAAAATTTTGATACTACCTCTCAGTCTGAAGCCAACTTATTACATAAAATTTACAGTATATGGCTATATTTGGAAACTAAAAGAAGCTTGAAATTATGTACTACTGTAACTGTGATGAAAATGAGCCCACCAGCTCGTCTTCAGGGGGAAAATGTGATAAAATTATCACATTAATTGTTAATTGTCATAAAAAAAAGATGGCTTACTCGCAAAGCGCTGTCGTGCAAGGTGATGTTTATTTACAGTGCCAAAAAGTCCATCCACAGTGAAGGTATATACATGTGCTAAAAAAGAAAATCCCCAAAAAAAGTACCAAAGAAACAACAAACAGGAAAATAAAATCAACAAAAATATACTCCAATTATATCTACTAAAACAAAAAAAACTATAGTAACAGGTAAAATGGAGAAGTATGAAATGCCTATGGATGACTATGAATTGCGGAGAGTGGATTTATGGAAATATGTCCATGTGCTACCGAGATCGTGTGTGCATCCACTCCTCCGATAGCGGCAACGGAAGGGAGGAACGATGTACTGAATGAATGAGGTAAGTGGGCCTGTGAGTATGTCTGCACTTCTGTGTGTGTGTAAGTATGTGTGTGCGTGAGAATGTGTGTGTGTAACTGCCAGTGCTGCTTTCCCAGCAGTGACAGTTAATGTGACTTTATCACATCACCTTCCCCCTCTCCCAGCCGCCAACTGGCTGGGAACCTGGACAGGTAGTAGGCTACCACATTGAGTCTACCCGGTCGATGGCGTGTTTTAAAATAGTATGGCTGCAGGGGCGAGGTACCATCGGGTGACCCTGGCATTGTGGTCTCTCATGGACTGAATCCAGGTAAGGGCCTGGTGGTCAGTTTCCAGATCAAACTCTCTGCCTAGGAGGTAGTAACACAAACTGTCCAGAGACCACTTGATTGCAAGACCTTCCTTCTCAATTGCAAAATTACTGGTCTTCCTTGGCAGTAGCTTGCGGCTGAGGAAAACAATAGGTTTTTGTTCCTCTGCATTTCCTTGGGCAAGGACAGCTCCTATCCCTGTTGCAGAAGCATCCACTTGCACCAGAAATCTTTTTGAGAAGTCGGGACTCTTTAAGACTGGACTGGAACACATTTTCTCTTTCAGGGTTTTGAAAGACGTTTTGCAATCATTTGTCCATGGAACAGGATTTGTCACTGACTTAGACAACAAGTTAGTTAAAGGAGCAGCGATTGAGGCAAAGTTTGGAACAAATCTCCTGCACCAGCCTACAAGTCCCAGGAACAATCTCACTTCCTTCTTTGTCTTTGGCCAGGGGCTCCTGCGAAATGCCTCTACCTTGTCAATCTGTGGTTTAAGCTGTCCATTGCCCACACAGCAAATTTCTGGAGTTGAAAAATTAGGAGTTAGGCAAAAAAGTGTGAAAGAGTTAAATTTTTGTAGTTTATTTTTAAACTTTAACACAATTTTGTGTTATGGGATACTCCCTGCTGTGTTGTATTTTGGAGTTCATTCGCTGGTGTTCAGGAACGTGCTTTAACTTCTTACTGGAGTTACATTTTTTGAAAGTCCACCATTACACAACTCTGCAGAGCAGCACATGAGAACTGGAGTTATGTTCTTCGTTGGGAGGTAGGTAAAAGTGCATTGTTATACAATTATAAAAGCTTTTTCAAAATGTTGGATATTTTGTGACAGAAATGTGTTTTGCTGTAGCTGTTTCATTTTGTACTGTGAGGCTAAAGTGACCGCATGTGGCTAATTTAGCATCTAGCATGTTAGCTTTTCCAATGTGGCTGTTTTGTGCAGTATTTTTAAAAATGTTGTGGATGTGAACAAGCTAACACTAACTAATAATCTTCTTTCCGTGTGTTTCTGAAAATGTGTGTTCTGCTGTCTAAAAGAAGCGGTACTTGATCAGATGGAGAAACCTGCTGCACTTTTCAAATAGGCTAACTTACACAATGAGGTAATCTCAGTATATTTTATCCAGCAATACAGCTTTATGTCTGTAAGATTTAATATGTGTAATATTGCTCATGAAGTGTTTCGGAGTGTATCATGATTTAGTTGTGACCATGAGAGTATGCTGTTTTCAGTGTGTGTGTGTGTGTGTGTATATATATATATATATATATATATATATATATATATATATATATATATATATATATATATATATATATATATATATATAACATTTTCAATCACACTAACTAGTTGTTAACATATATCCCTTTTATTTCAAGTCACAATGCTGATAAAAGTGCAATTTGGAGGCAAGACAAAATATATTAAACTGGAAAAAGATTGTTTCTTGGATTTTCTCAGTGCGGTGAGTTTTAGTATCACAAAGAGTAATAAAAAAAATAATAATAATAATAAGTAATTTTGAAATTTATTTGATAAATTATACATTGTAGTTATGGTGTAGTCCAGCAGATGTTTGTGATACCAGAGAATACAGCATCGAAAGTCACAGATGACCATGGCATAGAGGTGGATGCGCATGTATTTCCAGAACTTGCAACAACCAAAGAAACATGTCATCCACACTGATGATGGTAGGTTATTTAAGAACATTTTCATAGATTTTGAAAGTTTGAGTCATGACTGTGAGAGTGAAAAAGTGTGCATTTCAGAACCATTTGCTGAGCCGTGTTGTTGTTGTTGTTTTTTTTATCAGATTTGACTGTCCTGCAGCAAGGGGTTGTTGAAGTGCCCTCCTCCCCAAGTCTGACAGATGCATTGTCTGTGTCAAGCAGTTTAAGCAGCAGTGATTCTGGATCTCAAATTATTCAAACTTTAATGGTCAGGTGTCCAAAAAAATGTAAGTTTGTTTGTTTTTTATTTCCATATAAATAGATCTTACACTGTAAACATTACAAAATTACGTTAGAAAATTAATGCATTTTTAAGTATTAACACGGTTATTAGATTAAGTTTTTTGTTTTTTAAAAAATAGGTCTAATTTAGGTTATCTTTCTAAATATTTTTTTTTCTTTGTTTCAGAATATCGAGCAAATTCTAACTTCAAAGCCAGCAGAGTTGACTGTGATTAAGGAGTATGACGAGATATTTTTTGCTGCTTTTTTTTCCTGCAAAGTTAATTTTACATAATGTGATGTGTTGATTGTCTTATGCAATTTTACTAAGCCATTGGTTTTAGTTGGCAATAGCTGCTAACATATATTCATTGTAAATGTTTTGCTGTTAGATTTAATGCTATGATGAAAATAAATTTCAAAGTGTGTTCATTGATGGAATTTCTAAATCTAATGTGTGGATTTGCATAAATAAAAGCAGTAAGTAAAGAGTATTGCATCAGTTCAGTAATTTTTATAAAAAAATATATATTGTTTAAAGTACATTTTAACTCTAAGAAGTGTTACATTTTAACATTGGTAAGGAGTTCATATTATGCCCAAACGTAAAAGTACTCTCTATAGGATTACAATTTTAACTCCAGAAAGTGTTAAAATTTAACTAAAAAAAAGTGTGATTTTAACTCTGCAGGGGAGTACTTTTGATGGTCACGCATGTACACTCAGATTGAGTTGATTTTAACTCCCAGGGAGTTTATTCCAAAGACCAGAATTTGCTGTGCAGGTGGTATCCAAGGTAGTTGGCCTCTTGCCTTGCCCACTTACATTTAGCTACGTTTAGGGTCAGTCCTGCTTCTGCTATCTTCTTTAATGTCTGTTGAAGATGTTGTAGATGTTCTGTCCAAGAATTACTGTGAATTACCTCATCATCCAAATATGCTGCCGCCCAGTCTTCACAACCTTGAAGAACTCTATCCATCAGCCTTTGGAAGGCGGTTGGTGCCCCATGAAGGCCAAAAGGAAAAGCTGTGAAGTGAAATAATCCAAATGGTGTTCGGAAAGCAGTGTATGGTCTGGACTCGGCTTAAGGGGTACCTGCCAGTATCCCTTACATAAGTCTATCGTGGTAATGTAATTGGCTAGACCAATCTTCTCCAGCAGATCATCAATTCTTGGCATCGGGTATGCATCAAACTTGGACTGGGCATTGAACTTGTGGAAATCGATGCAGACACGCAGGGATCCATCTTTCTTGGGAACGATCACCATTGGGCTGCTCCACTCACTCGTTGATAGCTCGATCACTCCTAGCTCTTTCATCAACTTTATCTCCTCCTTCAAGGGTTCCACCAGCCTCACAGGCACACGGTAGGGACGTTGACGTGTTGGATCAGAAAGGTGGATGGTGTGTTGGGTTAGCTCAGTCCATCCAGGCCTCTGACAGAACAAAGCAGGAAACAGATTTAGGAGGTTCTGCAGCTCATCCCTTTTGGAGTCTTCTAGGTGAGTGAGACTCACCACAGACGGCTGTCTCTTTACATCCTCCATGTCCTCTTCTTCCACATCCTCTTCTACCTCCACCTTCCTCACCAGAAGGGCTGTTTCTTGTCCCTTACTGGGTGGCTCCTTCCACTCCTTTAATAGGTTGGCATGGTAGGTCTGCCTGGTCTTCCCCTTGTGTGGATGATGCATTTCATACGTTACTGGCCCCATCTTGCGGATCACAGTGTATGGCCCCTGCCATTTAGCCAGTAACTTGTTAGTTGACGTTGGTAAGAGAAACAGCACTTTTTGGCCCTCTTGGAATTGTCTAAGTCTGGCATGTTGGTCGTACTATCTTCTCTGTGCTTGCTGTTTCTCTAGTAGGCCGTCTTTGGCTTGTTCTCTGTACCTCTCCAAATGGTCTCGCATCTCTAGCACATAGTGCACAATGCCTCTCTCCTCCTTCTTTGATGCAGGTTCTCCTTCCCAGTCCTTCTTCAGCAAGTCTAGGGGTCCTTGTACCTGCCATCCATAAAGGAGCTCAAATGGTAAGAAGCCCGTCGATGCCTGGGGTACTTCTCGGTAAGCAAAGAGAACAAACGGTAACCACTTATCCCAGTCTCGGCCTGTGTCTGCAGCGAACTTCCGCAGCATGTTCTTGAGAGTTTGATTGAACCTTTCGACAAGTCCGTCTGTCTGTGGGTGATATGGAGTTGTTCTAATATCGGTGATGCCCATCTGCTTGTGTAGCTGCCCCATCAGGCGTGATGTGAAGTTTGTTCCTTGGTCGGTAAGTATCTCCTCAGGTATTCCAACTCTGGAGAACAACTAAATCAGGGCATGGATGATCTTGGGTGTTGTAATAGAATGGAGTGGGTAGGCCTCAGGATACCTTGTGGTGTAGTCACTGACCACCAGAATGTAACGATGTCCAGCACTGTTCTTTTCCAATGGCCCCACAATGTCCATGGCAATCCGCCTAAAAGGTGCAGACAAAACAGGGAGAGGTTGCAGGGGTGCTTTGCCCCGCTGGGACACAGCACTTGTCTTTTGGCAGATGACACATGTTTTGCAGTGTGTTTGTACATCAGTATAAAGTGTGGGCCAGTAAAATTGTGAGCTAATGTGTGCATATGTTTTCTGTTGACCTAGGTGACCAGCCCATGGAACAATGTGTGCAAGGTGAAGAACAAGAGGACGACAACAAGATGGCACAATTAAACGTAACACATTATTTGTTCTCACAAATAACACATCATTCTCTACTACATATACCTCATTGCACAGAATTGATGGTCTTTCAGACTCAGCTTTAACAAATAAGGGTTTCAAGGTTTCATCTTCGCTTTGAAGTTGTGTTATGTTCCCTGGGACCTTTCAGCCATCAACTTTGAGAACCTCCCCTGAAGACTTTTCAAGACGAAGCAGGCGTCTTGACTTTCTAGGGCCCTTGGTTCCGCCCTACAACAGACTACTATCCAAGTCTGGCAAGGGCTGTAGACCTGCCCTGGCTTGTGCTCTTGAAAGAGCAAGACATGACACATTAACAGTGGCAATGGAATTTTCAGAGTCTTTGATAGAAGGCTGCAAAAGTTAATTTAGCACTCGAAAGTCTCTTCCTAGAATCATATCAGCTGGTAAATGGTCAACTACGGCAACCTTAAGCAAGTACTTTTGTTCTTTTACCTCCACCATAACCTCAGCTTTGGGATACTGCTTTATGTCCCCATGTACACATTGAACAGAGGTGGTGTTTTCATAACTGACATTATGTACAAAGCGTGATTTCACCATTGACAAAGAGCTTCCAGTATCTAGGAGTGCTTTTAGTTTATGTCCGTTCATTGTAACATCATATACATTCTGACCCTCTCCCACAGAGTCAAAATCACAGTCCCCTTCTCTTGGTACATAACAAAAACCTGTTAGTTTAGGTTTGCGAGCGCGAGACACTCACGCTTTATGACCCGGGTGCTGGCAGTAAAAGCAAATCAAGTCTTTGGTTGCAGGTTTTTGGCTTTGTGCATTGTCCCGACAGTTCAGTACGACCCCTCTCAGAACCAGTGTTATGTAATGTATGACGTACAGTACCTGTATGTTGTTGAGTACGGAGCCCGCCATGATGTGCGTTCAGGTACTGCTGAGCCTACCATGCTGCTGCCTGTCCTAACTTTGGCTCGTGCTCTTTTACCCAGGTGCGTGCATCGTAGGGTAGCACCCGAAGCAGCTGCTCCAGGATGATGACTTCGCCAATCTCCTTCTTGGAGTGCTCCTCCGATTGAACCCATCGCTTGTATAGGTTCTTTAGTCGGTGGTAGGTCTCTGTCTGTGATTCTCCCACTGGAACTGTAGACGATCTGAAGCGCTGGCGGTATGTCTCTGGAGAGATATTGAACTTCTCCAGCAGTGCTTTTTTCAGATCAGCATAGACCTTAGCCTGTTCCTCGTCTATTGCCAGGTAGGCCTCCAGTGTTTGTCCTGTCAGCAACGGAACCAGACGGCAGCTCCACTCCTCCTCAGGCCACCTCCATGTTCTGGCCAGACGCTCGAACCGCCGAAGATAATTCTCAATATCTTCCCCCTGCTAGAAGCTTGGCATCTTTGGCTCAGTCCACTGCATCGGCTCTCTTGGCACTGTGACGTTTGGAGAGTCATGGATATAAGCTGGTCTGCGTCTTGTGGATACCTTTGATGCTGGTGTCGGTAGCTCCATTCGTGCGCTCTCTGCATCAATGGAAGTCTCAGCATGACGTATTGACTGCAGAATGGAATCACGAAGACCTCGGAGCTCCTGCATATATCGGTCCTCTCTCTGCTCTTGAGAGTCCAGAAATCTACGCATCAAGGAAAGCATTCCCTTATCCCCGTAGCGTCAGAAGTAACAGGCTTGGATGGGCTAGGGAGGTTGAGCTTAAGGGAGGAACGATGTCTGCACGTCTGTGTGTGTGTAAGTATGTGTGTGCGTGAGAATGTGTGTGTGTAACTGCCAGTGCTGCTTTCTCAGCGTTGACAGTTAATGTGACTTTATCACAGAAACGCATTTTACATGACATAGCCACATTTTATATTCATATTAAGTTGTTACATGGATAATTAACAGAAACATGCACGGCTACCTCAAAACCAGCCATCTTCTCAAGCCTTTGTCTGGTTTTGGCTGATATGATGGACACATTGCCAGGTTCCAGGTATTTCTTATATTTACGTTTTAACATCTACACAAACTTTTAATCAGTAACATTGTACATACACAAATCTGTATTTTATAGTACACACAAAGCCATACACGCATGCCCTTGTCACCATTTACTTCATAAAGTCTCATCGGTTCATAGGTGTTGTTATTGTCCTCAGGACCACCAGGCAGCTCATCTGATCTCTCAGGTGTGCTCACAAAAGAAGAAATGAAGCTGAAAAGAACAAAAAAGAAAAGAACTATAAATATATTTTATTTATACAATTAGACAAATACTGTATCTTAATGCTATATATATATATATATATATATATATATATATATATATATATATATATATATATATATATATATATATATATATATATATATATCTATCCAAGGAATCTATCAAGACTAGTCACGTGACAATAAGGTCAAAGCAGCAGAAGTTATTAGCATTTTGTAAAATTTCTTTATAACTTTTGACCACAAGGTGGCGCTGCTCTGAAAATTTTTGAGCACTTTCATGGCATGGAGTTACATTTACATTTACATTTAGCAGACGCTTTTATCCAAAGCGACTTACAAATGAGGACAAGGAAGCAATTTACACAACTATAAGAGCAGCAGTGAACAAGTGCTATAGACAAGTTTCAGGTGTGTAAAGTCTAAGAAGCAAAGCATTAGGAAAATTATTATTTTTTTTTTATTTTTATTTTTTGAGAGAGAGTACAGTTAGTGGTATAGCCAGAGAGGCAGTTAAGATTAGAAAGGAAAGTGGAGACTAAACAGTTTTTAGTCGTTTCTTGAAGACAGCAAGTGACTCTGCCGTTCTGATGAAGTTAGGGAGTTCATTCCACCAACTGGGCAGATTGAATGTGAGAGTTCGGGAAAGTGATTTCTTCCCTCTTAGGGATGGAACCACGAGGCGACGTTCATTCACAGAACACAAGTTTCTGGAGGGCACATAAATCTGCAGAAGTGAGAGCAGATACGAAGGAGCAAAGCCAGAGGTCGCTTTGTAAGCAAACATCAGAGCTTTGAATTTGATGCGAGCAGCAACTGGCAGCCAGTGCAAACGGCACAAATGCTGTTTGTTGACTTCAGCTCAGCATTCAACACTGTCATACCCTCTAAGCTAATGATCAAACTTAGAGACCTGGAAATTGACACGTCTCTCTGCAACTGGGTTATGGACTTTCTGACTAACAGACCTCAGAATGTTAGATCAGGCCACATCTGCTCCACCACCATCACACTCAACACTGGTGTACCACAGGGCTGCGTGCTGAGCCCCTTCCTCTACTCCCTTTTTACCATCGACTGTAGGCCTGTGAACAGATCCAACACCATCATCAAATTTGCAGATGACACCACAGTGATTGGTCTAATCAGCAATAATAATGAGACTGCCTACAGGGAGGGGATACAGCATCTGGCCACTTGGTGCACCGACAATAATCTGCTCCTTAACACCAACAAGACCAAGGAGCTCATTGTGGACTTCAGGAAGGGACGAACAGGCTCACATGATCCCATCCACATTAATGGGATGGCCGTTGAGCCTGTCTCATCCTTCAAGTTCCTGGGGACCCACATCTCAAAGGACCTTTCCTGGACCACCAACACCTCCAGCCTGGTCAAGAAGGCTCACCAGCGCCTATTTTTCTTGAGGCAACTTAAGAAGAACCAGCTTTCATCAGCTGTCTTTGTGAACTTCTACCGCTGCACAATAGAAAGCATCCTGACCAACTGCGTCACAGTCTGGTATGGAAGCTGCTCTGTTGCTGAGCGTAAGGCACTGCAGCGGGTGGTGAAAACTGCCCAACGCATCACAGGGACCACACTGCCAGCCATTGAGGGCATCCAGAAGAAACGCTGTCTGCGCAGAGCATGCAGTATTCTTAAGGACACCTCTCACCCTGCTCACAGACTGTTTTCTCTCCTGCCTTCCGGCAGGCGCTTCAGGCTCCCCCGGACAAAAACCAGCAGACTGAGAAAAAGCTTTTTCCCCAGAGCTGTTTTGAACTCTGCCCCTCACTGACTCTTATGTATAAACAAGTACAATGTCACAACTAAAAAGTACACGAGCAGGACTTTCTAAATAACAAGCATGTATTCTGTTAATAGCCATGTGAGCCTTAATGTACTGTATATGATTTGCTTTCACTAATAATCTCGAATGACGCACCCTGCACTTAAAAACAAGGAAGGTATTTATTCTTATTATTTTTATTATTAAATGGCAGGTCTTAAACTATTTTAATTTGCCACTACTTTACTACTTTTGTATGGAAATGTATGCCATACAACCCTTTAAATAAGCGATGATCTGAGGTCAACATTATAATATGTATCAATAAATCAGGAATGTCTTGAGGTCAAATATTAATATATCAATACACTTGACGATGACCTGAGGTAAATAAGCATTAACAATTTTCATTAATAAATCAGCAATGATGACCTCAGTTAAATATTGATGATAGATATAAATGAATCAGTGATGATGACCTGAGGTCAACATATTAATGATATTAATAAATAAGCGATGAGGACCTGAGGTAAATATTAATGTTATGTGGTAATAAAGGCGACGCAGTGGCGCAGTAGGTAGTGCTGATGCCTCACAGCAAGAAGGTTGCTAGGTCTTTGGTTCGAGCCTCGGCTCAGTTGGCGTTTCTGTGTGGAGTTTGCATGTTCTTCCTGCGTCCGCGTGGGTTTCCTCCGGGTGCTCCGGTTTCCCCTAAGTTCAAAGACATGTGGTACAGGTGAATTGAGTAGGCTAAATTGTCCGTAGTGTATGTGTGGATGATAAAGGGCCTAAGCCGAAAAGAAAATGAATGATTGTAGTAATAAATCAGCGATGATGACCTGAGGTTAACATATTAATAATATTAATAAATCAGCAATGATGATCCGAGGTTAACATATTAATGATATTAATAAATCAGTGATGATGATCTGAGGTTAACATATAAATAAATCAGCGATGATGACCTGAGGTTAACATATTAATTATATTAATAAATCAATGATGATGACCTGAGGTTAACGTATTAATGATATTAATGAATCAGCGATGACGACTTGAGGTTAACGTATTAATGATATTAATAAATCAGCAATGATGACCCGAGATTAACATATTAATGATATTAATAAATCAGCGATGATGACCTGCGGTTAACGTATTAATGATATTAATAAATCAGTGATGATGACCTGAGGTCAACGTATTAAGTTAATGATATTAATAAATCAGTGATGATGACCTGAGGTGAACGTATTTAAGTTAATGATATTAATAAATCATTGATGATGATCTGAGGTTAACATATTAATAATTCAGCGATGATGACCTGAGGTTAACGTATTAATGATATTAATAAATCAGTGATGATGATCTGAGGTTAACATATTAATAAATCAGCGATGATGACCCGAGGTTAACATATTAATGATATTATTAATTAGCGATGATGACCTGAGGTTAACGTATTAATGATATTAATAAATCAGTGATGATGACCTGAGGTTAACGTATTAAGTTAATGATATTAATAAATCAGTGATGATGACCTGAGCTGAACGTATTTAAGTTAATGATATTAATAAATCATTGATGATGATCTCAGGTTAACATATTAATAATTCAGCGATGATGACCTGAGGTTAACGTATTAATGATATTACTAAATCAGTGATGATGACCTGAGGTTAACATATTAATGACATTAATAAATTCATCGATGATGACCTGAGGTTATCGTATTAATGATATTAATAAATCAGTGATGATGACCTGAGGTTAACGTATTAATGATATTAATAAATCAGCAATGATGACCCGAGATTAACATATTAATGATATTAATAAATCAGCGATGATGACCTGCGGTTAACGTATTAATGATATTAATAAATCAGTGATGATGACCTGAGGTTAACGTATTAAGTTAATGATATTAATAAATCAGTGATGATGACCTGAGGTGAACGTATTTAAGTTAATGATATTAATAAATCATTGATGATGATCTGAGGTTAACATATTAATAATTCAGCGATGATGACCTGAGGTTAACGTATTAATGATATTAATAAATCAGTGATGATGATCTGAGGTTAACATATTAATAAATCAGCGATGATGACCGGAGGTTAACATATTAATGATATTAATAAATCAGCGATGATGACCTGAGGTTAACGTATTAATGATATTAATAAATCAGTGATGATGACCTGAGGTTAACGTATTAAGTTAATGATATTAATAAATCAGTGATGATGACCTGAGGTGAACGTATTTAAGTTAATGATATTAATAAATCATTGATGATGATCTCAGGTTAACATATTAATAATTCAGCGATGATGACCTGGGGTTAACGTATTAATGATATTAATAAATCAGTGATGATGACCTGAGGTTAACATATTAATGATATTAATAAATTCATCGATGATGACCTGAGGTTATCGTATTAATGATATTAATAAATCAGTGATGATGATCTGAGGTTAACGTATTAATGATATTAATAAATCAGCGATGATGACCTGAGGTTAACGTATTAATGATATTAATAAATCAGTGACGATGACCTGAGGTTAATGTATTAATGATATTAATAAATCAGTGATGATGACCTGAGGTTATCGTATTAATGATATTAATAAATCAGCGATGATGACCTGAGGTTAACGTATTAATGATATTAATAAATCAGTGATGATGACCTGAGGTTAACGTATTAATGATATTAATAAATCAGTGACGATGACCTGAGGTTAACGTATTAATGATATTAATAAATCAGTGATGATGACCTGAGATTAACGTATTAATGATATTAATAAATCAGTGATGATGACCTGAGTTTAACGTATTAATGATATTAATAAATCAGTGATGATGACCTGAGGTTAACGTATTAATGATATTAATAAATCAGCGATGAAGACCTGAGGTTAACGTATTAATAATATTAATAAATCAGTGATGATGACCTGAGGGTAACGTATTATTGAAATTAATAAAAGAGTGATGATGACCTGAGGTTAACGTATTAATGATATTAATAAATCAGCTATGATGACCTGAGATTAACGTATTAATTATATTAATAAATCAGCAATGATGACCTGAGGTAAACATATTAACCTTAATGATATGAAAAAATTTGTGATATTGACCTGAGGTTAACATATTAATGAATCAGCGATGATGACCTGAGGTTAACATATTAATAAATCAGCGATGATGACCTGAGGTTAACGTATTAATGATATTAATAAATCAGTGATGATGACCTGAGGTTAACGTATTAATGATATTAATAAATCAGTGACGATGACCTGAGGTTAACGTATTAATGATATTATTAAATCAGTGATGATGACCTGAGATTAACGTATTAATGATATTAATAAATCAGTGATGAAGACCTGAGGTTAACGTATTAATAATATTAATAAATCAGTGATGATGACCCGAGGGTAACGTATTATTGAAATTAATAAAAGAGGGATGATGACCTGAGGTTAACGTATTAATGATATTAATAAATCAGCTATGATGACCTGAGATTAACGTAATAATTATATTAATAAATCAGC
>NC_079435.1:32407486-32450624 GCF_903798145.1 Danio aesculapii
GCTCTGAACTACTAACAATTTATCAAAAAGGCTTGCTAACGCATCGCCAACACCGCTGACAGAAATCCAATATCAAGCATGCTAAATATTCCAGACCAGTCAGCCGACTCAACCCCACGTGCGGTCAGATGTAATGAGGAGCTGCAGCCAATGAGAGAGCATACCAGCATGAGCTGAATAGGCCGTTGAGCTCAGGAGCTCAACAGAAATGTCTGTAATTGGCCAGAATGGGCATCAATGCACTCGAATCACTGTGTTAACACAGACACGAGATTAGACTGCATAACTGTGGAACTAGAATTCTATAACTATTAAAATTACCAAAGCATTCATTCTGACCGTTCTCAAATAAGACGTCATATTGTCAAGTCA
The DNA here is from genome assembly GCF_903798145.1 of Danio aesculapii. Taxonomy (NCBI): domain Eukaryota; kingdom Metazoa; phylum Chordata; class Actinopteri; order Cypriniformes; family Danionidae; genus Danio; species Danio aesculapii. Next base: position 32,407,859 of record NC_079435.1, read on the forward strand.
TATTTACATTCAAAGCTTCTATTGAGATTTTAAAATTAAGCTTTGAATGTCTGTCATCAAATTTTATGACACCATCACCCTAAAAATAGGATCTTTTTGGTAATACAGCCTATGAATATGTAGTTAAGATACTAGAACACCCATACGGTTTTGGGCCTCACTTTCATTTTTTACTTTCATAACCAGAAGCTATTTCGCAGCACAGAATATGCTTTTTTGATAGATATATCTGAAGTAAATTTGTTATTGCTATAAGAAAGTTATGTTTATATTAGCAGGAAGTTGCCAGGCAAAAAAGGCACATGTATTTAAAGTCACGGAAAAAAAGTAACAGACAGGCATGCAGTCTGATATGGTCATTAAAGGTATAAACAATAAAAATAACAAAAAATAAAAAATAAGAATGTTGGAAAGAAATATACAGATATTTAGGACAAGTCGGGGTATCGTAGATATGTCAGTTTTATTTCAAAGTTCAAAATCAAGTCATGTTGTGTGAACAGCACAGCATCTGCCGATGTTTAAAGTCATGTAGTGTGAACTAGGCTTTTAAAAGAAAAACTCTGTTTTGTGACTAAATATTGTAGCTAAATAGCTTACAAATGTTCCCCAATTTTGAATAATGGTCTTGCTGGGAGTTTATTAAAACAAAATCATGTGCTTCATTTTGTAAAAGAGTAGTAATCTTATTTCCATAAACGAATCTATGATGATTAAAGTAAAAGTTAATTTGACTTTATGTAAAATGACATGTATTATGACCCTACTTTGTCTCCATTGTTTTTCATGTACATTTACATATATAAGAAACTATACATTTTGTAATAAATTCCAATGTTCCAATGTGTATTTTTCCCCATGGGTTTAAAATGGTCTTATAGGCCACACACTATCAAAGATTAAATAAAGCCTTAATTATATATAGTACTAATCACATGTTTGTTTGTAAGTCTTGATTATTTTGTCAAATTGATTCTTAAGTGGGAATTTTTTAAAAAGCGTGAGTGAGTAATTTCAATTTTGTAATTGTAATTGGAGCCAAATTGTGCTTATTAATACTGTTTTAATGTTGTATCCATTTCATTCAATAAGGCCAATAAGGCTTTATTCAATAATGTGATATATAGTGTGCAATGTGTGGATGGATTGCTTAGGTCTAAGTAAAAATCTTTCTGTCATTCTCATGGTTTTGTTCTCTTAGTAATGTGCATGTCTTGTGTATGTCCATTATCTACATTTTCCTGTGCAAGTTAAATGCTGCAGTTTTTTTGTAAATTTGTATGTCAATCTGGAATAAAACAATATATATATATATATATATATATATATATATATATATATATATATATATATATATTGGTGCCCCAAAAAATATCTGGGCATACAATGCACATAATTAAATAAGTGTTCAGTACATGGAAATCTAAACATAAATTATTCAATTCAAGTTTATTTGTATAGTGCGTTTTACAGCAATTATTGCTTCAAAGCAGCTTTACAAAAGGTGCACATTGCATTACAATCAAATTCAGTTACTTATAATCAAATATAAGTTATTATATATGAACATAGTTAACCTACAGTTTTATAGCAAATAGGTGATGTCTGTGTACATGAAGTGAAGTGTATTTGTGTATTAAGTGTACGTGTTGTGTGGTCCTCAAAGACCTCAGTGGTTGGCATCATCTCTTCGTATGTGTTGTCCTCGAACTCCTCGATGGTTGACAATCTCTTCACAGGTCTTGGATCCCCATCAATGGTGCTGCACAATCTCTAGAGGCCTCGGGATGAGCTTTTTCCGGTAAAAATAGAGAACAAAAAAAATTTGCATAGATGCTGTTCATAACGTATTTGATCAAGAGATATTAAATGTCTGTGCAGAAATGAAATGCTATAAAATTATTGGATAAAAAATAGTCTCAATATTATTTGTGAACGCACACTTTGTCATCCACACACTCCATAAATTTTGTATATGCAGTTTTACATCCACAAATGAATAACTTTCAACGTAAGTCTGTGAATTTAAGATTTGCGCATACATAAACAAACATGTTTGTGAAAACGAATATAATTATTAGCATTCATGCATCTTAATTTATGTGTGCGAAAAGGAAGTTTTGCATTTGCGGATTGGGTGGCATGTGCAGGTGTGAATTGACTTTCAACATGGTACACATTTACCTACCGATTTGAGAAATACAATCGTGCGTTACTACACGTGTCTGAAAAAGTCTTATTTAAATAAGTGTGCAGCATTTTGTCAAACCAGAGTTGTCTTTGTGAATACACATGCTCTGTTTTGAGTACGTGAATCATAAATTGCACATTTGTGGATCAGGTGGTGTTCGTGTTCGATTCATTTGTATTATTAGACTGATTTTACACAGTTTGTCGACAAATCCACATGTACAACTATCTATCCACACGCAAATGTGCCAATGCAATTTAGCCAATCTTAGTATTTAGTCTTAGTATTACAGAGCTAGTAAATAGAGACAGAGCACATTTAGGGCATGTCCACATTGGGGGACAGGAGGGTGACTATCTGTCATATAGCTGAAAGCAGAATTATATCCAAACGCTGCCTTGTGACATGGTGTACACTATATGAGCTAAATAAACCCAGAACTAAGTTTTTATGTTTTATAACCCATCGACCTGTAAAAACTAGCCTGTAAAATTACAAATGTGGATATCATAACGCATGAGCTGGAAAAACGGCTGAATATGGGTATTCTGACACTGCCTGTCTGCCTGCCACAGGAAAGTCAAATCTCCTCCTATCAAGCTTACAAAATAGCATTCAATATAGGTATAGGTTAAAATGGTGACATCTTAAGCTTCCGTTCTTAGATTTATGATTAATAAAAACATTTTGTCTATTGTAACCTAACCGATAATCAAATCTAGTAGCAGCACACAACTGAGAATAATATTTGGTGATTTTATTAATTCAATTAAATTCATCTTTATTTCTATAGTGCTTTTACTATGGAGATTGTCAAAGCAGCTTAACAAAATTAGAAGTTTAAGTAAATTGAAACTATGTCAGAACTATGAAGGAAAAAACCTTGAGAGAAACCAGGCTCAGTTGGGCACAACCATTTTTCCTCTAGCCAAACTTCTTGTGCAGAGCAGCAGTCTAGGTGCCAGAGGCTGGAGAATGTTGGACATCTATCGTGGAGAAGCTGCAGGTGTGAGTAGGTCACCGGCGGGTGTCCAGGCTGGCCCACGGGATCAATGCGGAGACTCGTTGGTTACTGAGGTCTTTCAGGAATCAGTCTCATCCTCTTCACTTCTCCACAACCACCACCACATCTGCTCAGGATACAGCCTTGTCCGGTATTCTGGAGACCTCAGGATGATGATGCTGTTCAAATTATGTCTTCTGGTGTTACCAGCTCGGGTTGCGTAATAGAGCATAGTGGACGTGAGGGGCATACTATGGTAATACTCCAGGAACTCCCTTAACTACTGAGGAGCTAAGCCATTCAGGGCTTTGTAGGTAGTCAATAAAATGTTTTAATTTATACAATATTTAATAGGGAGCCAATTAAATAATGGAAGAACTGGAGTAATATGATCATATTTCTTTGCTCTAGAAAGCACTCTAGCAGCTGCATTTTGAACCAGCTGAAGTTTCTTAATTAGGTCTACAGGGAAACAGCATTACAATAGCCTAACTGAGACATCATGAAAGCATGAATAATCTTCTTCACATTTTGATAGCATATGTTACAATTTGGCAACATCTTTAAAATGAGGAAAAAAAAATGCAGTTTTACAGATGCCTAAAATCTGGCCTTGAATCGATAGGTTGCTATCAAAAATCCCCCAAATTTTGAAGACTGAATTGAGAATCCATCAAGTGTTAGACAGTGTTCTAGGTTTTTGGTCAGTCCAATAAGCAAGACCTCAGTTTCATCTGAATTTAGTAAGATGTTTTTAGTCATCCAATTTTTAATAGCAGCCATACAATCTGTAATTTTGTAAAAATTTGTACAAACTATTGGGTTGAGAGATGATACAAAGTTGTGTATCATCGGCATAACAGTGGAAACTGACTCTCATGTTTTTTAAAATGATATGGCCTAGCGGTAGCATATATAGTGTGAAAAGTAAGGAATCAAGAACAGAGCCTTGTGGTACCCCACAGTGTACTGTGTATGATGCCTCTTCATTTACTGATAAAAATTGATGACGTTCAGATAGATAAGACCTGAGCCAGGCCAATGAAGTTCCTGTAATACCAACATAATTTTCAAGCCTATCAATTCTCAGGGTCAATAATACTTTGTATCCGGAATGGAATTCTAGTAAATCGTGAAACTGCTAATACAGTGAGAATATTTTTTCGACCACTGAATTTTACAGTTTCTGTGATAGGCCTATTGTATCTTTCTCAATTAATGCAATAAACTAAACAGTAATGTTATTTAAATAGCTTAAACATTGTGATTTAAACATGTATTTTGACCCAAACAGTAAATTTTGTTAATTATGTACATGAATTAAATTGCATTTTTTACTCTAATGAAAAATACATAGGTAATAGACACAAATAGAAAAATAGACAAATACAAAAAAAATACAAAAATAGACAAACGTATTTAATATTCTAGTTTTACTTTTTGGGTAAATGTTTTAGACTATTTTAGCCTACAATTTAAATGTTCTCTGTGTGTTTGAGTGTACTGCATAAATTGAAGGTTTGAATGAATGTATGCTCAGGGCTGCCTACTTTTGGTTTTAGCTTGGAGTGAGAATTTTAGCCCCACCCATATCCCCAAGCCATGCCCCACACCAAGCCACGCCCCTGTTCATTTATAAATATATAAAAATTATAAATATATTATTTTAATAAACACATTTTATAAAATATTTATTACATATTAGAGTATTGTTATTATTTTACAATTATTCTATTCTAAATAAATCAAAGAAAAAAATAAATTCTAAATGTAACTGGAAAACAATGACACAACTAAAGTGATATGCTAAGATTATTTTAAAAATCTTTTGCATATATTAATTTCAGGACAACACTGTGTGTCAGTGGTTACCACTGTTGCCTCACAGCAAGAAGCTCGCTGGTTCGAGTCCCGGCTGGGTCAGTTGGCATTTCTGTGTGGAGTTTGCATGTTCTCCCTGTTGGCGCGGGTTTCTTCCGGGTGCTCCGGTTTCCCTCACAGTCCAAACACATGCGCCATAGGGAAATTAATCAACTAAATTGGCTGGAGTGTAAGACTGTTTGTGTGTGTGAATGAGTGTGTATGGGTGTTTCCCAGCACTGGGTTCTTGCAGGAAGGGCATCCACTGTTGGCGGTTCATTCCGCTGTGGTGACCTCTGAAATAGAAGCTAAGCTGAAGAAAAATGAATGAATGAATGGTATGCTCTTAACAAATATTTGTAGCTGTATATTTGTATGAATAAAAAAAAGAATGATGACAGGTTGTGGTGTGTTTAATGTGACATACAGAATAAATTATATTATGAATTCTTATCGTAAATAAAATGTTGATTATGCAATATGGATTGGTTTATTGTTGAAAGGGTTGTTTAAGCATTCATTTCAACATTAAACCATTTAGATATTTTGTTGAATATGTGTTGATTCTACGCTGTTCCAATTGACTTGAAAATCATAATTGTTTCAACATTAGGTAGACAAACCAATTGGTTGATTACATGTTGAAAATGTGTGGATTCTACGTTTTTCCAATCGACTGTAAATCAACATAGTTTCAACATTAGGTAGACAAACCAATTAGGTCGATTATATGTTGAAAATGTGTGGATTCTAAACCGTTGTTTTGATCGACTGAAAATCAACATCAATTCAACGTTAGGTAAGTAACCAATTGCGTCGATTTCAGGTTAGATTTGAATGGCATGCCTGACGTCGTTTCAACATAATGATGAAGCAAAATGATGAGCAAAATTGTGTTGTGACGTCAATGTCGGTGATTGTAGTATCCTGCAGTAACCACAAGGGGTATTGTATTGTGACATCAATGTCGAGGATTGTAGTATCCTGCAGTAACCACAAGGGGTATTGTATTACAAGTGTTGTGTTCTTACCTGTAAGTCAGTTAAAGATGATATCCGATGCAGAAAGCATGCAATGAAAATGTCTGTTGCTGTAATTAAGGTAAGCGGAAAGTAAAGGTTCACTTCAACTCAATGCATGTAGTAGACGGACCTTTATTAAAGACACTACATTTTTGGCGATGAGGATAAAGCTGAAACAGGTGATTATGGCAAATTAAGGATGTAGAAATGAGGAAATATAAGATTAAAAAAAGATTGAGAGAGGAGCAACCATGGCTACAGGAACTATTGGCTCACTAGGAGTGTTTGATGCAAAAACTCAAACATGTGAAAAATATTACGAACTACTGGAGCAATGTTACGTGGCTAATGAAATCAAAGATGAGGGTAAGCAAAGAACTACTCTCATAAGTTTTGTGGGACCACAAACTTACAGTGTGATGCAAAATCTTCTCAGCCCTGTAAAACCAAGTGAAAAAACATATGAGCAGCTGAAAATGATGCTAAAAATCATTTCAAAATCCAGCCAAGTGAGATTGTTGAGAGATTTAAATTTGACTCCAGAACAAAGAAGACGACAGAGACGGTAACAGCGTATGTTGCAGAGTTTCATTGCATAGCTCAAGACTGTAATTATGGAGAAACTTTGGATCAAATGATGAAGGATTGGCTTGTGTGTGGTATTGATGATAATCGGATTCGGAAACGTTTGCTTTCAGAAACAAATCTGACATTTGAGACTGCTTTTAAAATTGCAGTAGCCAAGAAAGCCGCAAGCAAAAATGTGCTTGTATTCAAAATAAATCTAGTGTACAGACATGTAACAACGTCAAGTTCAAAGTGAGGAAATCTGATCATGAAAAAAAAGGAGAGACAGGTGAACAAATAGACACCAGAGACTGCTACTGGTGTGGAGGAAAAAAACACAAAGCCAGTAAATGCAGATTTAAGAAGGACAAATGTTATGAGTGTGGGAAAGTAGGTCATATTGCCAGGGCCTGTCGCAACAAAAATAAACAGAGGGGACACACTGTAACTGAAAGTAGAGGAAAAGGAGTGTGGCCACATCGAGCATTTAATGTAAGTGAAAATAATGAGGGTGATGAATCAGAAGAAACCTTCACCTTGGCATGTATAAAAGCTGATGCTCTGAAGAAAGTGTAGCCCCTCACTGTTGAGTTACATATTGATGGCAAACTCGTGAACTTTGAGATGTAGTGTCAGTTTAATGAGAGAAGGAATGTTCAGCGACATCTGGAAAGGCACAAATACTCCCAAATGAAGACCCTCAAAGATGAAGTTGAGAACTTATACAGGAGAGCCAGTAGAGATAATGGGGGTAGCAGATGTTCATGTAAAATACCAGCAGCAGGAAAAAGAAATGCCTCTTGTCATAGCCAAAAGTACAGGACCATGTTTACAAGGCTGAGCCTGGCTGGAAGAAATCCAACTGCAATGGGGTAAGATGGTACAGCCAGAGACGAAGACATTGCAACAGGTGCTATCGAAGCATGAGGAAGTGTTCAAAGAGGAGCTTGGAACATTAAGGGGCACTACTGCTACTCTTCATGTTCTGACTGATGCCTCACCTCGGTTTTACAGACCCAGATCAGTGCCATTTGCCCTTAAAAAACGGTGTAAGAAGATATTAATCGTCTGCTGCAGGACAAGATGTCACCTGTTAAGTATTCAGAGTGGGCAGCTCCTGTTGTATAAGTATAAGACTATGTGGTGACTACAAACAGTCAACAGAGTGTCAACACTAAAACAATATCCATTACCCAGAGTGGAAGATCTTTTTGCTCTATTGGATGGAGGGAAGCAGTTCACAAAACTAGACATGAGTCACGCATACCAACAAATAGTTATGGATGAGAACTCCAAGAAATATTGGTCTGTGAATACTCTCAAAGGGTTATTCACATACAATCGTCTACCATTTAGAGTTACTTCCGCCCCTGCTATCTTTCAGAGAACAATGGTATTGCAACAATGTATGCTGCAAGGTATACCTGGAGTAGTTGTTTATCCAGATGATATATTAGTGACTGGAGGAAACCAAGACAGACATTCGAAGACACTAGATGAAGTATTTACCAGGCTGAAAGAAGCTGGTTTGCGGCTGAAGAGGGGAAAATGTGTGTTCCTGTCAAATGAGGTGGAATATTTGGGTCACAGAGTAAATGCCCAGGGTCTACATCCCACAGGAACTAAAGTAAAAGCAGTTGATGAAGGACCGGAACTAAGGAATGTCATAGAGCTTAAGGCTTACCTGGGGTTGATGAACTATTACTAAAAGTTCCTTCCAAATTTGGCAATGCTACTAGCCCCCTTACATCTGTTGCTGAGGAAAGATGTTCAGTGGATGTGGAAAAAGCCACAAAAAAGAAGTCTTCAAGGAATCTAAAACCCTAATGAAATCAGCAAAGGTGCAAGTGCACTATTTCTCAGATTCAGAACTAGTTCTAGCTTGTGATGCCTCACCTTATGGGGTTGATGCGGTGCTCTCACAGTGCAGAAAATTAGACAGCATGGAGAAACCTCTTGGGTTTATGCCATGAACATTAACGCTGCAGAGAAGCGGTACTCACAGTTAGACAAAGGCCTAGCGGTGATTTTTGGCATCCAAAGATTTCACAAGTACTTGTATGGTCGTGCATTCACAGTTTGCACTAATCATAATCCCTTGAATAATTTTTTTTCAATGAAATGAAAGTAGTTCCTCAAATCGGATTACCCAGAGTGCAAAGGTGGGCTGTGATGTTACAGGCATATCAGTACAATATTGTATACAAGCCAGTAAAGTACCACCAAAATGCTGATGCGCTGAGTAGACTCCCAATGCCAGGGGAGAGAGAACCGGAAGACACCAATGATCAAGTGCTGATGATGGAATTAATGGATGACTCACCTGTAAGTGCAGTGCATATTCGGATATGGACATCACATGACATAACACTCTTAAAGGTACATGATTAGATATTACACGGTTGGCCTGAAGAAGTGGAGTCCTCACTTTTACCATATTATCATTGGAGAGATTCGCTAAGTGTCAAAGATGGATGTGTGATTTGGGGAGCAAGGATCATCATACCAAAACAAGGTCGAGGTGCTGTATTGAAACAGTTACACCAGACCCATTCTAGTATGTCAAGAATGAAAGGATAGGGTCGTTCATATATGTAGTGTCTGGTATGGATCAAGATGAGGAGAAAGTGGTGCAGCCATGTGCGATGTGTCAAAGTTTCAAAAAGGTACCTGCTCAAGCTCCATTACACCCGTGGAAGTGACCAGGTTCACCCTGGGAAAAACTTCATACTGACTACACAGCTCCCTTTTTAGGAAGGATGTTTCTAGTTCTGGTAGATTCTCACTCCTAGTGGATGTAAGTTTGTCCCACTCTGGATGCAACTTCGCAAATTACTATTGAGACACTGAGAAAGTGTTTCAGTACACATGGATAACCTAAAATGGTAGTGTCTGACAATGGAACGTGTTTTACCAGTGAAGAGTTTGAAACTTTCATGAAAAGAAATGGTGTTCAACATGTTATGTCAGCTCCTTGTCATCCTTCTTCAAACAGACTAGCAGAGCATGCTGTTCAAATCTTCAAGTAGGGGATGAAAAGGGATGAAAGGTGGAGACAAGAGTAGCAAGATTCTTGTTCAATTATAGAATCACTCCCCATGCAACAACAGGGTTGTCACCTGCTCAGATGTTGATGTCACGGAAGTTGAGATCTACATTTGACTTACTCCTTCCTGATGTAAAGACCAAAATTCTAAAAACAAAACAAAACAAAAAAAAAAAACAGCAGAAGCAAAAAGAAGCTTATGACAAAAGCTGCAAACTCAGAAGTTTTGAAGTTAGAGATTCAGTGTACGTGGGGAACTACAGCAGTGTACCAAAATGGATAACTGCAATTGTGGAAAGTTGTACAGGATCTCTGTCATACAAGACCACTCTAGGGCCGGGGCAAACTGTGAAGAGGCATGTGGACCAAATAAGAACTCAGAGTACAGATGGTATTCTCGACACTGTACTACCCACAGAGGATGAACAGATCATAAGCACTCCTGCGTTACCGATTGCGGATGCAGTCGATGCACCTGCAGAGAGTGAACTGTCTGCACTGGAAAAGCCACAGTTGCCTGAAGTGACTGCTGTTGTAAAACAGACCAACCCTGCGACAAACCTGAGAAGGTCTGCCAGAGAAAAATGTTCTCCAGCTCACTTCAAAGACTATGTTAAATAGAACAATTTATAAAAAAAAAAATCTGCAATATACTTAATAGGTTAAAGAGTTTGTAATAAGAATCTTGATCAATACGATTTATGTGTTACTGGTTTACAGTGTGTCTTAAGTGATTCATTGGTATTTAGTTAATTTATTGTGACTTAGTTAGTCAGACTAAGCTATAAAAATAACAGAACGAAAATTCTAAATACACAAAGAGACATTCCAATTGATAGCTTAAGAAGAAGGGGTGGTAGTATCATTCAGTAACCACAAGGGGTCGTTATTGTATTGCAAGTGTTGTGTTCTTACATGTACGTTATGAAGCTAATAATATGTCAAAACATGCAGAATTTGAATTGTGTTAATTTGAATTATTGACATTAGTAATTTAATAAATCTGAATCTTTTAATTTGAATTTCTTATTTTGAATTTCTTATTTTGAATATAAATTTCATAACTTGAATATTGCCAGCTCTAGGCAAAGGACGATCACGTCGCCCTCAACTTGATAAGGAAAATGAAAGTGATCAATTAGCAAAGTTAGGACCGGGTGGGGGGGTGTCTCAGATGAAATTGAAAAGCGTGGGGGGGGGGGGGGGGTTGCAGATATAACTGAGGATGCGGGTTGGTGAGGGAAGTGTCGCAGACGCCGCCCTCTCTATTCTGCCCTCTCTATTCTGCCTAGGTGGCCGCCTAGGTCGCCTCTATGGACGTATTTTACTGTTCTACCCCGCTATCATCCTGTAAAGATTTGTAATGTTGTATGTATTTTCCCATAATTCTCCCATATTTTCAATCTTTCTCTGAAGGGTGGCAATAAACATTAAAGAGCCGAGCCTCCCTATACACAACCTATACCACCAAACCACCAGGGGATGCCTCTTGCTTTTAAATGTGAATCTGTTCTGTGCTTTTGTTTTATTTAGACATGAAAACTCTTTAAAATGAATATAAAAACAGCGGGATTCCCTTTCCTTTTCATTACAGGTGTCGTCACCTCTCCTATGGAGTCTTCAAGTCCTATCAGTCTGACTGTGAGACGTGATCCATAGTGCTAAATAGACCCAAGTGGACTTCTGTACACGTGATTTGAAGCGGTGGGCTTATTAAGGACTTTTCAAGCTTTTTCCAGACCCCCCCAAACCCGCCACCCCTGTAATTCACACCCTGTAATTTGTCCCTAACCATAATTGAAGCAGAGATGAATGATTCGTAGTTTGACTTTTCGGTGATCATCTACACTTCGCTGTTGATCACCCCCGACCTACTTTCTGCTGAATCTGAATTTTACAATCTGAATTTTTGGTTTTGAATTTTATTCATTCATTTTCTTTTCGGCTTAGTCCCTTTACCGCCAACTTATTCAGCAAATATTTTTACGCAGTGCATACCCTTCCAGCTGCAACCCATCACTGAAAAAATAATAATAAATCAGAATACATTGTAGATTGACAATCAACACTTTAGGATAAAACAGTATTAAAAACAATAATAATCAGTATATTTAAAATGATTCATTTATAATAATCTAGGTGTGTGTGTATGCGTGTTTGCATGCGCATCACTGATGTTTTTATTGGTCTCCTCTCTCTTTAATTGTCTAACGCAGTGAATTGAGGGTAAATTCTGGAGTTTGGAGTAGAATGTTTCTCTGATGTGCTGATAGTTTGTGTAGCGGGTGAGAAAGTGCTCCTCCTTCTCCACCTCTGCCTGGGCACATTGTGGGCAGATGCGGCTCTCTCTGAGTTGCCAGTTCTGTCTGTATTAGCCCGTCTCTACAGTCAGACTGTGGAGAAGGGTCTGGATGCAGACACAATGCAATCTCAGACTGTTGCAATCTCAGCCGTGCATTCAGAGTGAAGCAGTCTCAGCCAGACATGCACAATCAGACAGCACTCAGCTGCACATGCTCACGCGGGCACGTTTGTGGTTCCACCGCGCCAGTGTTGCCAAAAGTTAAAGTATCGTACCAGAACCTCAAAATTATTATATTTGGATGAAAATTATCATACACGAGTTAAACGGAGAGTATAGACCTTTTTCTTGGCTGCTGCATGGAGGGCGCCATAGCGACCAGTGTCTTCTGGTAGAATGCCAAGAACTTCCATTTACAGCGTTAACAACCGGTAATTTGTGCTCCGAAAATGAGTTTCAATAGCGTTTTGAGTGGATTACGGAGTGTTTTTGTGACACACAACTTTGAAAGGTGTGCATTAAAGCTGTTATAATATGTCAGATGTGGTTCAAGCACGCAAAAAAAAACGTTCTCCTAGTTCTGACCTGCTAGCCTACAATAGGTTATTATTTTTTCCTACCTACAGGGTTCGTACGGGTGCTGGAAATCCTGGAAAATGCTTGATTTTTAATATAGTGTTTTCAAGGTTAAACAAAAGTGCTTGGATTTTGGACAAAGTGCTTAAACATGCTTGAATTTGAAATTGCAGGGCTTGACATTCGTTCACCGGATTCGCGGATTTAGGAGACATTCACGCAGAATGCATATTTGCACCTAAAATGCCAAATGCAGTGCTCAGGAATGGTTTAAAACAGTCGTCATGTCAACTTGCTGCAGTAAACAAAGCCCAGAATGCCTGCCCCGCCTTAAAGCTCTTCTGATTGGCCCACTGCTCTTGAACTGAATGCGAATAAATTGGTTAGAATCACCTGTCAATCACTCAGTCAACGCTTACCTTTAAATGACAGGGAGCTACAGGTGTGAAAATGTAAAGATCTGAGTACGAGAGAATGAAACAACACTGACAAATGTTAGTTTTACAAGCCACCTGAAGTTACAAATAAACGGCACATCTGATCAGTGATCATGTGGTGAATGTTAATCGACCATTTTCACTTTTCGAAGAGTGGATAAAAGATTTGCAGTGGGTTAAAGTCCGCTATGAAAATGACTAAAGCCATTCACTGTAAAGCCTGAGGGAGTTTGCTTTGCAGGTAACAGCGTTTGCCACACATTTTAAGCACGTGATGTTCTATTTATTCTTTCATTTAATCGTCATGATGTTGTCAGTCGTGCAACTGCAGCGCATTCACCATTACGAAAGGGCCTACATTCACTGAGATTAAACTAATATTGCAGCTCATGAAAAGATTGTTACTGTTATTAAGATACGTTTGCAAATATTAGATTATATTATGTTTAGCCTAATCCTGAATAAGCTAAATAGTTATTATTTTTGCACTATATTTTGTTCAGTGCAAATAAATTTTTGCACTATTTTCATTCATTTTTTTCTAAACTCAACAGTCTAAAGGGCACTTTCTTGCCAATTTAGGTTATTGATTGTGTACTGCACGCCATGCCATGTGAGGGCTGCTCAAGATAAACAGAAGGCAGATTTTCTATTTTACACAATTAAAGTGTTTAGTGAAAATGTCATTATCTGTGATAATTTGTCATTTATAAATAGGTTACATAGAATGTCAAGACTACTTACAGAGAGGTGATACATTTTCAACCATTAAACATGTTTTCCTTTAACCCCTTAACTGTCACATTTTGACAGTTGGGACATTTGCATACAGTTACAACAGTATCTTAATTAGTCTTAACCTAAAGTAATATAAAGTAAACAAATAAAATAATAATTAAAAGAGTAATATTAATGAAAGCTTTCTAACTTTGGTTTCCATGTTTGGTGACAGATTTTTCAAAACAGTTGACATAGGAACAGTTCATTAATTTGCAGCAAGAATATTCTTGGGCTGTATGGCAAGGATTTAATTTGTTACATGAATTTTGAATAGCAATGCACATGAAATATCATGAATGACTGGTCATGAAAGTTTGGTACTACACCCAAACAAAATCTGACTGTAAGCTTTTTTTTTTTTTTGAGACATCAACTTTAGATAGAAGGAGACCAAACTTAAAAGATACTTCATTCAATAACTGAACTTTTTCATTTATTTATTTTTTTAGCATTTTTGAGTGAACTATCTCAATAAATCTATGCTCCAAAGTATTGAACAATTTAAGTTGAAATGTTATAATGTGTTTTTTTTAAAACAGCACAATGGATTTAATTGTGAAAAAGTACATACAGCATATATAAACATAATTTACCGTGGTTGTTAGGTGCTGGAAAAGCATAAAAATGCATCTTGAAAGTGCTTGAAAAGTGCTGGAATTTGAAGTTGGAAATGGTGTAAGAGCCCTGTACCTAATAACGTTATAAAAGGTATTTTCTTGTGGTAACAGGATTTTGTTAAAACATATTTTCCTCATTGAAGCCAGTTATATGGAACAACATAATTAACAATAATTGCGTTATTTACATTGCTGAACAGTTTTTTGAAAATAAAGTTTATTGTTAAAATCGCTTGCACTTCAAGAGTGACAGTAACATTGGACATTTGTTTGGAATCATTGCTCATTACTCCGTGTTATAGTTTGAAGTCGAAATAAACATAATTATTATAATCTGAAAGGCGTTCAGCATGTTTCAAAAACACAATCATAAGCATCCCAATGTCTTGTAAAGCAGACTATTGGACAACATTACAAAAACTTTGCTATGGTTGATAATGAGCTTTAAGACCACCGTTGTGTGCATCTTCACCCCAAATGCAACCCATTCTATTGCCTAATATAACCTATAATCATATATACAGGGGCGTAGCAACCAGGCAGGACGGAGGGGATACTTTCCCCTCACACAGACAGACCATTTAGAAAAAGGTGATAAATAATAAATTGAATGTAAAATTTCCCCCACTTTTAAAATGTCCGCTACGCCCCTAGCAAAAGGCTATTTTTTAATAATTTCAATTTATATATTAAAAAAAAACTGCTGCTATATTTGATCATGGCTATATGAAATTATGGATAGACCCACTGTAGCGGGGTGATGATGCACGCACACAACTTATCTACAAGCTTTAGTGATAGTCCATTTTTAAAAGACATGGGATGCTTATCAGGGTGTTTGTGCAGCATGCTTCCTTTCAGATAAAATTAATTGTTCATTTTCATTTTAAAATACTATGACTTACTGAAATGTGTCGAACAACTGTATTAATGCCTCCCTCACTTGAAATGATTTGTGGTAAAACTTCGGAAAGTGAAAGTATTTTGATTTTATTTTTTCAGTAAAGCAACGTAATGCTTGCATGTAACGTCAAAATAAAGGTTGTTTCATTTAAAACATGCTAACAAAAAATAAATATATAGCCTGTAACTGGCCCTTATATGAGGAAAAATGTTGTCTTAATGAGTAAAATATGTCCTGACAAAATCCTGTTATCACAAGAGAATACCTTTTTTTACATTAATAAGTGGGAAAAAATAATAATATAGTAGGCTAGCAGGTCAGCATTGCGTCACCGTGAATGAGTCGGCCTATCTGGTTTTGGAATATATCCTTCTCCCCTTCCTTTACAGAACTAATTGTTTTAACATTATTGCTTAAAAGATCGACCTCAAACTGAAAACTACTGACCTAACCACGGGCATGCACAGCAGGAGCGTTAACTCATAAGAGAGCCATTCTCCATGATAATTGGCTGAGTAGAGGTTACATAAGATGAAATTGTGCCTAACATGCCTAACTCCACCTTCTCCTCACAGACAGTACAGAAAAGGTGCAGCTAGATCAATAACTAAAGAAGCCCGAAGATTACAATGAAATTACTTTTAAATGCCATAAAATTCTGAAATTATTGTACATTATAGGATTTTTCTCATTATTGATCGTACAGAGGTCCAAATTATCATACAAATACGATAATTATCGTACGTCTGGCAACACTGCACCGTGCATTCTAATTCAGTTATTACACACTTTGTGAGACAGATGTTTCACGCATGTCACTCGTACTATAAGTATTTATTCCATTCGCAATGTTATTAAATGTGTTGTTTTTAATTATTAGGTGAATGTTTTAAGAGCGATCGTGATATGTGTCTGATATGTCCTGCGATGTCATCCTTGTGTTTTGAGATGAAGTAAATGGTTTAGCGACCACTAGCTTGTTGACAGTAAATTCACTTTATTTATGAGATTACCTAGGGTAACATTTACAGGAAGATTTTATTAGTTAACGTTAGTTCATACATTAGTTAACATGAATTTACCATGAACAACACATCTGTTAAGCATTAATAATTCTTTATGTGAACTAAACGTATGCATTAGTTAAAAAGTGTGGGATGAATAACTTTGTTTTGCAAAATCTTTGTTCATGTTAACTTGCTCATTGTTGTAATGTATCTCTAAAAATTAGCAGCTTAACATAATTAGCTAATGTTTACTTACACATAGACTAATGTATTTGTTCATTGATTAGATGACATGACTAAACAACGAACAGCACATTTATTCAGTTATACTAAATCTTTGTTAACGTAAATGTGTGTCACTTAATGTAGTTAGCATGAACAAATAATGAACAGTGACTCAGGTTCAGCACTCCAATCTTCAACTGGCATGTTATTCATGTTTGTAGATTCTTTACTAACGTGATTTATCAGTAGCAAACCATTAGTTAAGGATTAGGGAATTAGGAACCATATTGTAAAATGTACACTACAACATTTTACATTTGTAAACTCTTTGCTGACTTACTGCGAACCCAACTGATGTGTTCCTAACATCTATGAATTTATTACAAATCAGTGACTAATGATTTCACTGATTTTAAAACATAAAAAGCAAAAAATATAAATAAAAAATAAAGGACAGGAACTGAAAATCCTATCAGTGAGGAGTTTACAAATGTTAGTAACACAACGTTGGAGTGGTGTACACTTAAAAATAAGGTTTCTGATTCCTTTAACAGATGTTTGTTACTGATAAACCATGCTATTAAAGAGTTTACAAATGTTAGTAACGCATTATAATAATGATAAAGTAGTGTACAATTTATATCTGTGTATAATTAATATTAGTAAGTTTAGATTAACCAAGATGCAGTATTACTGAATAAACATGTTGTTTATTGTTTGGTCATGTTATCTAACCCACAAACAAGTACATAAGTGTATGTGTAAGTACACTTTAATTAAGCTTTTAAAATGAAAAGATTCATTATTATCCCTTAAAGAGTATGTTAACATAAGAAAAGCTTTTGTAAAAATCATTGTTCACCATCATGTTAAATACAAATATTTTTCTAAATATTAATCTGATATAACAAGTTTTTGATAACTTGGTATCTTAATTTATTTGTTTAGGTGATAATGAAAAGCATTAATGTTTAAGTGTCTCTTTTTTGGGATGTTGATTTAAAAAGTAACAGGGCAGTTTGCAGGTGACCTGGTATATAGTTTATTTAGGTGTTACTTAAAATTATTCTATGTATGGATCTTTGGAGAACTGTCGTAAAACAGTTGTAAAGTAATTTGAATGTTGTTAAAAAAGGACAACAATAAGTACATGGACACATGAAATATGTGGAAAACAAATACTATATGCA
Source organism: Danio aesculapii (assembly GCF_903798145.1). NCBI lineage: Eukaryota > Metazoa > Chordata > Actinopteri > Cypriniformes > Danionidae > Danio > Danio aesculapii. The sequence continues at coordinate 32,425,586 of NC_079435.1, forward strand.
TCAGAACAATTTTTTACAGCTGTCTCTTCAATTTATCCTTCTAGGTGGATCACTCAGTCTTGGCAGGTGTAAAACATCTGCACTCCTCAGACGTCCACATCTGCACTGACATCACATCTGCACTCCTCAGACATCCACATCTGTACTGACATCACATCTGCACTGACTCCTCAGACGCTAACATCTCAACTGACATCACATCTGCACAGACTCATGTGCACTGACATCACATCTGCACAGACTCCTCAGATGTCCACATCGATACTTTTTAAACGGTACCGGGTGCCAAAACGGTGCCTGAACCGATACTTTTGAGCCACAAAATTATGGTGGATGACTCTAGAAAAATCTTTTATTTGACAAAATCTTTAAAAAATAATTTTATTAGAACAATACAGTTTAAGTTTAAAGTAAACATCAATTCATATTTTATATATTTGAATTACGTTAATATATTTCCTTTGATCATTTGTTGGTTAGCATGAATTTAAGATTTGCATTATGAAATTACATTGGCTTACTACTAACCTGTGAAAAGGCTGTATTCAAAATACTGAATTACTTCTTTCTAAGTCTTGTGACTACGTTTACATGGTTATCAGTAATCTAATGATTTGCCTTAATTTGAATACGACATTATATGATCAAGGTGTTTACATGAGTTGCTTTCTGAATGTTCCTTTCATGATCCTGTCTTACATGTTATAGTCAGTGGTGGTTGTAGACCAGAGAAACCTGGGGGGGGGGGGGTGGTCTTGGGGGGGCAGGCAGGGACCACTTGTACTTTTGGGGGGCACATTTTAACATATCACAAAATACTTAAAAAAATATTCGTTTATAAAAGTCTTTTTTTATTATGCATCACTCTGCAGTCTTCATAAACAAGATAATTAAATAACAAACTCAAAATAATCTTCCTTGTTCATTTATTTGTTCAACACATTTCTAACATTCAAGAACATAAAGGCACATTGTTGCACCTGTAAACTTTAACAGATAGGTCTACAGTTGAAGTCAATTTATTTTGCCCTCCCATTCATTTCAAATAATGTTTCTAAAAATGTTCACAGTGTTTCCTAAAAAAAATATTCTGGAGTCATAAGTAGTTGTATTTTATTGTTTATTTCTTGAATAAAAGCAGTTTTTAATAAAAACAAATTAAGGTCAGTATTAATAGCCTCCTTAAGAAATATTTACTGTATATTTTTTGATATACACAACAAATCAGTTACAAAATAATTTGACTAATTATTTAAACTTTTGTAGTTAACTGATTAAGTCTTTAAATTACACTTAAATTTTAATAAAAGACTATAAAATACTTGAAGGGACTTTGTCTGAATACAACTGTCTTGCAAAATAACTAGTAAAGTGTTATGCACTGACTGTCACCATGGGGAAGATAAAAATGTAGATATTAGAAATTAGTTAGTTAAACTATTATGTTTAAAAAATGTGTTGTAAATAAGTCAAAACTTAACGAGTTGAATATGACTTACATGAGCGTGACTGAAAACTACATTTGATCATCTGTCCACATCTCCACTAACATCACTTATGCACAGACTCCACAGACGTCCACATATCTACCAACATCACATCTGCACAGACCCCTCAGACGTACACATCTCAACTGACATCACATCTGCACAGACTCCTCAGACGTCCACATCTCCACTGACATCAGATCTGCACAGACTCCTCAGACGTCCACATCTGGACTGACATCACATCTGCACAGACTCCTCAGACGTCCACATCTGGACTGACATCACATCTGCACACACTTCTCAGACATCCACATCTCCACTGACATCACATCTGCACAGACACCTCAGACGTCCACATCTCAACTGACATCACATCTGCACAGACTCCTCAGATGTCCACATCTCCACTGACATCACATCTGCACATACTACTCAGACGTCCACATCTCCACTGACATCACATCTGCACAGACTCCTCAGACGTCCACATCTCCACAAACATCACATCTGCACAGACTCCTCAGACGTCCACATCTCCACTGATATCACATCTGCACACACTCCTCAGGCGTCCACATCTGGGCTGACATCACATCTGCACACATTCCTCAGACATCCACATCTCGACTGACATCACATCTGCACAGACTCCTCAGACGTCCACATCTCCACTGACATCAAATATGCACAGACTACCTGAGACGTCCGCATCACTACTGATATCACATCTGCACAGACTCCTCAGACGTCCGCATCTCCACTGCCATCACATCTGCACAGACTTCTCAGACGTCCACATCTAGACTGACATCACACAGGCACAGACTCCACAGATGTCCGCATCTCCACTGACATCACATCTGCACAGACTCCTCGGACGTCCACATCTTGACTGACATCACATCTGCATAGACTCCTCAGACGTCCACATCTCCACTGACATCACATCTGCACACACTCCTTAGACGTTCACATCTGCACACACTCCTCAGACGTCTACATCTGGACTATCACATCTGCACACACTCCTCAGACATCCGCATCTCGACTGACATCACATCTGCATACACTCCTCAGACGTACACATCTGGACTGACATCACATCTGCGCAGACTCCTCAGGCGTCCACGTCTCCACTGACATGACATATGTACACACTCCTTAGACGTCCGCGTCTCGACTGACATCACATCTGCACAGATTCCTCAGACATCTGCATCTCGACTGACATGACATCTGCATACACTCCTCAGACGTCCACATCTGGACTGACATCACACTTTTTTAAATTACACTTTAATTTTAATAAAAGACTATAAAATACTTGAAAGGACTTTGTCTGAATACAACTGTCTTGTAAAATAACTAGTAAAGTGTTATGCACTGACTGTCACCATGGGGAAGATAAAAATGTAGATATTAGAAATTAGTTAGTTAAACTATTATGTTTAAAAATGTGTTGTAAATAAGTCAAAACTTAACGAGTTGAATATGACTTACATGAGCGTGACTGAAAACTACATTTGATCATCTGTCCACATCTCAACTGACATCACATCTGCACAGACTTCTCAGACGTCCACATCTCCACTGACATCAGATCTGCACAGACTCCTCAGACGTCCACATCTGGACTGACATCACATCTGCACAGACTCCTCAGACGTCCACATCTGGACTGACATCACATCTGCACACACTTCTCAGACATCCACATCTCCACTGACATCACATCTGCACAGACACCTCAGACGTCCACATCTCAACTGACATCACATCTGCACAGACTCCTCAGACGTCCACATCTCCACTGACATCACATCTGCACATACTACTCAGACGTCCACATCTCCACTGACATCACATCTGAACAGACTCCTCAGACGTCCACATCTCCACAAACATCACATCTGCACAGACTCCTCAGATGTCCACATCTCCACTGATATCACATCTGCACACACTCCTCAGGCGTCCACATCTGGGCTGACATCACATCATCACACACTCCTCAGACGTCCACATCTCCACTGACATCACATCTGCACAGACTCCTTAGACAGCCACATCTCCACTGACATCACATCTGCACAGACTCCTCAGGCGTCCACATCTCCACTGACATCACATCTGCACAGACTCCTCAGACGTCTACATCTCCACTGACATCAGATCTGCACAGACTCCACAGACGTCCACATCTGGACTGACATCACATCTGCACTCATTCCTCAGACATCCACATCTCGACTGACATCACATCTGCACAGACTCCTCAGACGTCCACATCTCCACTGACATCAAATATGCACAGACTACCTGAGACGTCCGCATCACTACTGATATCACATCTGCACAGACTCCTCAGACGTCCGCATCTCCACTGCCATCACATCTGCACAGACTTCTCAGACGTCCACATCTAGACTGACATCACACAGGCACAGACTCCACAGATGTCCGCATCTCCACTGACATCACATCTGCACAGACTCCTCGGACGTCCACATCTTGACTGACATCACATCTGCATAGACTCCTCAGACGTCCACATCTCCACTGACATCACATCTGCACACACTCCTTAGACGTTCACATTTGCACACACTCCTCAGACGTCTACATCTGGACTATCACATCTGCACACACTCCTCAGACATCCGCATCTCGACTGACATCACATCTGCACAGACACCTCAGACGTCCACATCTCAACTGACATCACATCTGCACAGACTCCTCAGACGTCCACATCTCCACTGACATCACATCTGCACATACTACTCAGACGTCCACATCTCCACTGACATCACATCTGAACAGACTCCTCAGACGTCCACATCTCCACAAACATCACATCTGCACAGACTCCTCAGATGTCCACATCTCCACTGATATCACATCTGCACACACTCCTCAGGCGTCCACATCTGGGCTGACATCACATCATCACACACTCCTCAGACGTCCACATCTCCACTGACATCACATCTGCACAGACTCCTCAGACAGCCACATCTCCACTGACATCACATCTGCACAGACTCCTCAGGCGTCCACATCTCCACTGACATCACATCTGCACAGACTCCTCAGACGTCTACATCTCCACTGACATCAGATCTGCACAGACTCCACAGACGTCCACATCTGGACTGACATCACATCTGCACTCATTCCTCAGACATCCACATCTCGACTGACATCACATCTGCACAGACTCCTCAGACGTCCACATCTCCACTGACATCAAATATGCACAGACTACCTGAGACGTCCGCATCACTACTGATATCACATCTGCACAGACTCCTCAGACGTCCGCATCTCCACTGCTGCCATCACATCTGCACAGACTTCTCAGACGTCCACATCTAGACTGACATCACACAGGCACAGACTCCACAGATGTCCGCATCTCCACTGACATCACATCTGCACAGACTCCTCGGACGTCCACATCTTGACTGACATCACATCTGCATAGACTCCTCAGACGTCCACATCTCCACTGACATCACATCTGCACACACTCCTTAGACGTTCACATTTGCACACACTCCTCAGACGTCTACATCTGGACTATCACATCTGCACACACTCCTCAGACATCCGCATCTCGACTGACATCACATCTGCATACACTCCTCAGACGTACACATCTGGACTGACATCACATCTGCGCAGACTCCTCAGACGTCCACATCTCCACTGACATGAGATCTGCACAGACTCCTCAGACGTCCACATCTGGACTGACATCACATCTGCACAGACTCCTCAGACGTCCACATCTGGACTGACATCACATCTGCACACACTTCTCAGACATCCACATCTCCACTGACATCACATCTGCACAGACACCTCAGACGTCCACATCTCAACTGACATCACATCTGCACAGACTCCTCAGACGTCCACATCTCCACTGACATCACATCTGCACATACTACTCAGACGTCCACATCTCCACTGACATCACATCTGCACAGACTCCTCAGACGTCCACATCTCCACAAACATCACATCTGCACAGACTCCTCAGACGTCCACATCTCCACTGATATCACATCTGCACACACTCCTCAGGCGTCCACATCTGGGCTGACATCACATCATCACACACTCCTCAGACGTCCACATCTCCACTGACATCACATCTGCACAGACTCCTCAGACAGCCACATCTCCACTGACATCACATCTGCACAGACTCCTCAGACGTCCACATCTCCACTGACATCACATCTGCACAGACTCCTCAGACGTCCACATCTCCACTGACATCATCACATCTGCACAGACTCCTCAGACGTCCACATCTCCACTGACATCACATCTGCACAGACTCCTCAGACGTCTACATCTCCACTGACATCAGATCTGCACAGACTCCACAGACGTCCACATCTGGACTGACATGACATCTCCACACATTCCTCAGACATCCACATCTCAACTGACATGACATCTGCATACACTCCTCAGACGTCCACATCTCGACTGACATGACATCTGCATACACTCCTCAGACGTCCACATCTCGACTGACATCACATCTGCATACACTCCTCAGACGTCCACATCTGGACTGACATCACATCTGCACACACTCCTCAGACGTCCACATCTCCACTGACATTACATCTGCACAGACTCCAGACGTCCACATCTCGACTGACATCACATTGGCACACACACCTCAGACATCCACATCTGGACTGACATCACACATGCGCAGACTCCTCAGACGTCCACATCTCCACTGACATCACATCTGCACTCATCAGACATCCATATATGCACATACTCCTCAGACGTCCACATCTGCACTCCTCAGACGTCCACATCTGCACTCCTCAGACGTCCACATCTGCACTCCTCAGATGTCCACATCTGCACTGACTGACCGCAGATATTTATTCACTAAAGTTTTCAATCACCAACTGCTGTGTGTTGAATTATGTTCTGTTGTGTCAAATTTGGCAAAATATCCGCATTTAACTTGATAGAAGCAGATTTCGACTTTTTATAAATCATTAAAAATTGAATTCTTTATTTTAAAGTTTTAAATACATTTATTGTGTGCTTTCCTTTCTAAACTAAAGAATTATAAACAGGTCCTTAGTAATCATTTAATAAGTCATCCTGGTTTATATGTCTGTTTATTATGCAATAAAGAAATATAAATGGGTGTTTTTTTTTTCAATTTAATTAATAAGCCTAAGTCAAGTAAAACATTTTCTAGCTGTAGCATGTACTAACATAAGTTTTAAATACTGTAATATAAATGGTATAATACTGTACTACAGAATGTTAAAGTACTATAGCATGTGTCTATATAAATATTTTTTTATGTGGGAGGAATGTGTAGAAGAGTTTTATTTAGTAGTGCATTAACATTAATTAGTCATGCATTTCGCCAATACATACACATTTTACATAAACGTGTGAAGTAATAAAATAATAAGACTGTATTAAAAATGCCCATCAACTGTATTTTTTTTAATAAAATCCTGGCCACAACCCGAATATTTTTTTTATAATAGGAGTTTACAGGCTACCTTGTGATATAATTATGTGTAGATACATAGGTAGTTCTTTTGTCTTTTGTACCTTATTTAAACCGTATTTTGGTGAATTTCCATCTTTGACCCGCTGCAAAATGTGTGTGCATGAGAATACATGTTCAAATGCGAATGAGCGGCCGAGATTGCACTGGTCTGAGACTGCATCATGTCTGCATCCAGACTCTGTTGAGACTGTGAGCACTCAGTCTATATTTGGTCATTTTTGTTCTTAATTTAATGTCTTTTTTTACACTCTGATATGTTGCTGTGGTATAATCTCTATTTAGGTATAAATAACATTGAAGTTTACTTTGTTTTCCTGCTGCTTCATTCTATTAAATCAGATACTCTTCTTTTCGTGCATTTATCATTTGAAAGGGCTTTATTTTGTGGATGAGCATGTCCGTGTCCTGAGCTGCCTGCTGTTAGTCATATTCATTGTGTTGGTTTGTGTTTGCAGCTTCAGGAATCGGGAATTTTTTCAATGTCCGTTTCTTGGTTTTTGAGGGCTTTAAAATGATAAGAGTTGGGGTCACTCATTTTTATGTTTCCAAAATTTGACAGCTCTTTTCTCAATGTTCATAAATAGAGGATACTGGTCTATTTCTGCCCTGTATGCAATGCTAGGTGTGTTCCTCTGTTCCCTTAGGTTGCTCCTCCAGAACTTTGCATGTAGGCTTTCAATTGAATTTTTATCCCACTTATCAAACTCATGACTGAGGAGAGGACCCCACACTTCATTCTCGTATAACACAATAGGTTTAATCAAAAAAAAATTTTGAGCCAGATTTGAAACTATTTGTGTTCATTTTAAATGGCATAAAAGGCCTTCTTGCTTTCTCTTTCAGTTCTTTCACAGCCAAATTTAGTTTTCCATTAGCACTTATTTTCAATCCAAGGTATGTATAGCTTGTGGCAGGTTCAACTTTTGTCATACCAAGGGTGAAGCTGTGTTTCTTTCCCTGACATCTGTTTTTTTTTTCTGGAATATTAGGGTTTTGGTTTTCTTTGGGTTAACGGTCAGGGCCCAGGTGTGACAGAACCTGTGCAGGATATTCAGCTGCTGCTGTAGACCCTCCTCTGTTTGCGACAGCAGCACCAGATCATCTGTACAGGATGCAGCAGGATCTTTACACTGGAGACGTATAGTGTGAGACCCGGCATATCTGCTTGCTCTAGGAGCATTGCCAATTGATTGATGTAAATATTGAAGAGGGTTGGTGACAATGGACAGCCCTGTCTCACACCCCATCCCTGAGTGAAGAATTCTGTTCACTTATTTCCAAGTTTAAATGCGCGCTAATTGGTTGAAAACATTTTTTTCATAATGTTTTATGTTTTACCACCAATACCTGATTCTAGAAGTTTAGACAGCAGACCTTCATGCCAAATTGAAACCCTTTGTGAAAATCTACAAAGCAAGCAAATATTTTGTTTTTGTTTTAATTGAGGTATTTGTCAATCAGAGTCTGTAGGTTGAAGATATGGTCTGGTGCTCTGTAATGTGGCAGAAACCCAATCTGACTTTTGCTGAGGACATTAAGGAAGCCTATGAGTCTGGCGTTGATGATGCTGCAGAACAGCTTCCTCAGATTACTGCTCACTCAGATTCACTGTGATTGTTAGAGTCTTCACTTTTGAATATGGGCATTATTAATACACTCAGAACCAAATTGAACAGTTTCATTATAGCAATTAGAATTTGTGATTTATGTTTATAATCATTTCATCAAGGATACCCTCTGGACCACTTGCCTTTTTTGTTGGTAGGACTTAGTAGCACTTTTTCTGTGATTGGGTAGTCTGACGGATTTTGGTATTTGCCAAATATTTGCTCTTTATGGGTTAATTTATTATATATATTCTCTCTCTCTCTCTTTCTCTCTCTCTCTCTCTTTGTGTCTGTCTGTCTGTCTGTCTATCTCACACACACACACACATTAGTGGTGTAACGGATCACAAATCTCACGGTTCGGATCACACTATGGTTTTTGAGTCACGGATCGGACCATTTTTCGGATCAGCACAAAAGGGGGGGGGGACAAATGTTACATTTTTACAAAAGTATTACTGCAAAAACTATATGTTTAAACAAAATAACTTAGAACCTGTAATTTTAATAATAATAAAAATCAAGACAGAACCAGCTTGTTGATATCCTAAATATAGAAATCTAACATCTTGTACAACATACCATATTTATTTTCAATTAATGATTCAACAATTCGCACATACAACTTCGTGTTTCGTTATAGGTGAATCATTTTTGAAAACCCATTCAATGACATAATTTTGATGGATGTTTGTCACCACACATTGGTTACACAATGTAATTGCTACAACACCAGCATCTAGTTCCATTGAACAGTGATTTTAATCTTTACCATAAACATTAGTATTTATATCTGAACTATAAACTGTCATCCCAGTACGTCTGTGTCAATTGATTGTTTGTAACTAACTGAAAAAGTGTAAAAACTGAATCTCTCTCGATCAAACACAGATTTTAATGCAGCGCTTCGAAGGAATAATAAGTATATGCAAATCAATATTATTTATTATTTGTGTTGCGTGGGTTTGAATAGAGATTACGATCTTTTAATATCGTAAGGCAAGATTATCAGACATTTCCTTTATCCATTGTGCAAGAACAGGTCTTGGGTATAAAGCTGAAATCTATTTTTTATTTTATTTTTTATTTTTTTGCATTCACTGACACATTTTCAGGATATTCAGTTGAAGTCAAAATTATAGCCCCCTTTGAATTTTTTCTTTCTTTTTTAAATATTTCCCAAAAGATGTTTAACAAAGCAAAGAAAATTTGCTGTTAAAATATCTAGTCAAATTATTCACTGTCATCATGGCTAAGAGAAAATAAATCGGTTATTAGAAATTAGCTTTTAAAACTATTATGATTAGAAATGTGTTGAAATCTTCTCTCCATTAAACAGAAATTGGAGAAAAAAATCAACGGGGTCTAATAATTCAGGCGGTCTAATAATTCTGACTTCAACTGTATATGTAATAAAGTTTTGGTTCCAAAAGAACATATTCCTTAACCATTTCACAGACCACCCTAAGCACCTCCTTCCAAACAACTGCAGGACTTTACTGCAGATCTTTACATTTTGTGCAATAGTCTGAAATAGGGTCAATCCAATGTAATTTACAGGTGTAATGCAAGTCCTCATCATCCATTTGTATTGCAGTATTCAATATTGGGGCTCCTAGTAGGTTTAAATTTTCGAATATATAAAACTTCTAGTTTGAAGGTATTTAAAAAAAAAAAAAAAAAAGGGGCTTCTGGGGAAGATTGTATTGTGAAACCAACTGCTGAAAGGTCATAAGTGTACCTCCTTCGTTTAGGGTCTTTTACATACTTAATCCTTTCATCTGCCAGTTTTTAAAACCCCATGTCATTTCATCCAGGGATAAAACAGTTGTTTCCCCATATGGTGTAAATGGAGAGATGCATATTTCCTCATCTAAATAAAATGGGCCTCGTGCCACACCAATAGGGTGTTTTCTAAGGAAGTGTTTGGGAGTGGACTTTTTAAGTATTTTCACATCGGCAGAATGTAAATATCACTCTATAGGGATTAACAATTCATCTTTTTCAGTATCAACCCAGGATGGGTGGTCTTTGGAAAAATAATACATAGCAGTTCGGAGCTGTGTCGCCCAATAGTACAGTTTTATATTTGGCATTTGAAGCCTCTGTCGTATAGCAGGTAGATAAGAGAAAAACGCAGATGGGGTCGTTTATTATTCCATATGAATCTGGTAAAGGCTTTTTTGAGGGTAGAAAAGAAAGCATCAGAAAGTGGAAGGAAAATAGATTGAAAAAGGTATAAAAATTTCGGTAAGATTGACATTTAAATAATACTTCTATGTCCTGCTGAGGAAATGGGTATTGCACTCCATTTGTCCAAAGATTCCATTACTCCCTTTATTAGAGGATCATAATTAGAGGGGACTTTATTGTCTAAATGGGCATAATTTTAATCCCTAAATAAGAGAAACCATTAATTTCATTGGCGAATTGTTTATGACTTGAGGTGGCTTTCCTCTCGTTCATTTAATAATAATAGTACTTTTACTATTTTTTTATTTTATAGCCAGAAAATTTTCCAAAATTTTCAATAATAATGGTAAGCACTGGGATGGATTTTTTTCAAATTGGTTAAAAACAAAATAATGTCATCTGCAAACAGAAATATACGATGATCCCTCTTTCCTATCTTCATAGCCTTTATATCTGGATTTTTCCTAATAATAAAAACAATAGAGGTGATAGCGGGCATCCTTGTCTTGTACCTCTGCTTAGGCTACATAAGTTAGAAGTATTAATATTAGTTATAACTTGTGCTTTAGGTTCACTGTATAATAGTTTAAGCCATTTCAGATCATTTGTTCCAAATCCAAAACGTTCAAGTATGTCAAAAAGGTAATTCCACTCAATCCTGTCGAATGCTTTTCAGCATCTAAAGACAACATTGCATGATCTTTAGAATTTAGTTTTATATATTTAGGACTCTACCTTGAACAATCCATTCTGATCATCCGTTATTATGTTTATTATATGAGTTTCAATCTTTTTTGCCAAAGCTTTACATAATATTTTGGTATCACAGGACATGAGGGAGATAGGGCTATAAGATGCTTTATCTATTGGTGATTTATGTGGTTTTAACACAAGAGTGATTAGTGCTGACCTAGTGATGGGGGTTATATTCCTGTTTCATATGATTCAGTATACATTTCCAGAAGGTGGGGCATCAGTTTTTTTGAAAAAGCCTGGTAAATTTCAATTGACAAACCACTGGGTTCTGGTGCCTTTCCACTATTCATACTTTGTACTGCATCTATTAATTCTTGAATACTTATGTAGGGGATCAACCTACGTTTTAAGATCAATCAGGGATTTCTTAGCTCATTTCAATGAACCGGATCTTGAATATTCGAATCATTGATTCGACTCAACTGAGTCAGACTGAATCAGATTAAAAGATTCACACTCTATCTACCATTTGTCCTGCAAATAGAAGACATTGTATCTTACCAATCTTGTTAATATTATTTACGTGGCCAACGATAATAACATAACACAGTATTGGGTTAACTTTTAGCAAGGTAACAAGATCTACAGCTCGAGGCAATTACTTAGAAGCACATAAACAAGAACACAGTTCTTTCAAAATGAGAACAAAGATTTATTGAGCTACACTATGATACATGAAAGTAACTACGTAATAAACAAACAACAAACAAACGCACACACACATTCACACATACACACAGAGGCAGTTCAGAGGATGCAAAATGAGTTGATCAACCATCTTAAATTAATTCTAATACTTCTTACAAGATCTTAGAATAACACCTGAGAAACCACAAAAGCAGATATATGGCTTATCTTTAACTGCTTAAGATCAATCTGCACCAGATCAGCAAGAGACAACGTTTGTTTGTTATTTGCAAATTTGCTGGAGCCTGGAAGTCTTGTATTTCCCTAGCTGGCTGGCCTCGGGAAACACGGCGCTCCTGATTGGCTGGTGGCTTCTGTGACGTCCTTGGGATTGCCTCGCTCGTGAGTGGGTCTGGGTTACCGAGGTGACGGAAGTTCGTGCGGTTCCGGCGGTCCCGAAACTTAAGAGGTTTGCATGGGTAGTTCATGGTGACCCAATCGCGTGGCGGCGCGGTGTCCAGGCAGGCAAACAGAGGCAGAAAGCAATAGCAAGCACAAGCCAGCTAATGTAAAAAGCAAAGTTTCTTTGTTTCAGGGTGTTTTTAAGCGACTTGGTCTGGTTCATCCCTATGGCACTGTCTTCCAATGAGCAGTTGTCATGAAGGGTAGGGCCACGCCCCGTACCATAGTAGTAAGGGTCAATCATTAACAGACTGCATGTTGAGTTCACTTGGTAAGCTTGTAACTATATCACATCAAATGTTACAAGACGAATATTGTTTGTGCTACTAGTTTTTTCCATTTACAACCAATGTATTGCAAATGTCACTTGCTTTTGTTCAATACCAGACACATACAGATAATTTAATCTGCTATAAGGGTTAAAACAACACATTAATTAACTGGTTGGTTGGAATAAACACAGCATATGAGGAAAATATTGCATATTGTGGCATATTATTCAAAGATACATTTGCCTTAGTTTTGACAAGTCTTTAAAAGATTGTCTTTCATTCGTATGCATTATTTTCTCTTGTCTCTCTACGAAATTGTACATCTGGTAGGATGTGCCCAAGGCGAGCACAAGACCATGTAGAGGAGTTATTCAAAAGTCTCATGAGGTGGTTCCCGCTGAAAAATCCTTTTAAGCCTCATTGTTTAGATTATTAAATCATTTGCTAAGTTGGCTGAAGGGTCTTTCGAACATCTGCGCACAGAGTATTGGTCAAAATAGTCAATCAGTTGATCCTCTGTTCAAATCACTTTTATTTCTATAGCGCTTTTACAATGTAGATTGTGTTAAGCAGCTTCACATAAAAGGTCATAGTAAACAGGAACCGTGTAGTTCAGTTTTTAGTGTTTAAATTCAGTTCAGTTTAGCTCAGTTCAGTGTGATTTAAAAATCACTACTGAGAGTCTAAACACTGAAGAGCAAATCCAACGATGCGCAGCTCTACAGATCCCAAACCATGCAAGCCAGTGGTGACAGCACAGAGGGAAAAAAAACTTCACGAAAGTGAAGAAAAAAACCTGAGAGAAACCAGACTTAGTTGGGCACGACCAATTTAATTTCTCCGCTGGCCAAAACGTCTTGTGCAGAGCTGCAGTCTCAGCGGCGAAGGCTGGGAAGCTGGCCTCAGCGAAGACTCGTCTGTCCCTGGAGCGTCACAGGAATCAGTCTCATGTTCTCCACTCCTCCATGACCACCACAATAGCTGCTCAGGATTCGGCCTGGTTCAGGATATGGAAACCTTGGCTAATCTCGTCGTTGGTCTTGGATCGAATCAGTGACTCTGCATAGTCTGAGGGCCTCGGGAAGGGTATCCCAGGTGGAAATGGAGAATAAAGAGAATAATTAGCGGAGCTGCTGTTCATAGTGTATATAACAAGCCCCCTAAGTGGTGCATGCACTGAGTGTATGCTTTACTAAACAGATAGGTCTTTAATCTATTTTTGAATTGGGAGAGTGTGTCTGAGCCTCGGACGTTATCAGGAAGGCTATTCCAGAGTTTGGGAGCTATAAATGAGAAGGCTCAACCTCCTTTACTCGACTTAGCTATTCTAGGTACTGCCTGAAGCCCGTAGTTTTGAGATCTTAAAGAGCGAGTTGGATCGTAGCGAGACAGAAGGTTGGTTAGATAAACAGGAGCTAGATTATTTAAAGCTTTGTAGGGAAGAAGCAATATTTTAAATTCAATACGAAACTTAACAGGCAGCCAGTGTAAGGGAGGATAAAATTGGGGTGATGTGATCAAATTTTCTAGACCTGGTAAAAACTCTTGCAACTGCATTTTGTACTAATTGAAGTTTGTTAATAGAGGATGCTGGGCAGGCCAGCAAACAGTGCATTACAGTAGTCCAGCATGGTAGTCATAAAAGCATGGACTAGCTTTTCTGCATCTGAGATGGATAGCATAATTCGTAACTTAGCAATATTCTCAATGAAAGAAAGCAGTTTTTGTGACATGGGATATATGCTTTTTAAAAGTTAAATTGCTGTCTAATATGACACCCAGATCTTTTATAGTAGAGCTAAACGCTAACTATGTATCCCTCTAATTGTAGTTCGAGTTGTGAGATCTGCTGTGTACAGGATTTAGGCCCAATAAGTAATAATTCTGTTTTGGTCCTGATTTAAGAGAAGATAACTGTTGGTCATCCAGTCTTTAACATCTTTAATACACTCATTAGCTTGGACAGTTTAGACATCTCATCAGGTTTAGTTGAAATATATAATTGAGTATCATCTGCATAGCAGTGAAAAGCTGATCCCATGTCCTTCTAATAATGTCTCACAGGGGTAGCATGTATATTGTAAACAGCAAAGGGCCTAGAACTGATCCTTGAGGCACCCCGTTTTTTACTGGGCTGACTTGTGAAGGCTGTCCTTAATATTCACAAACTGGTAACGGTCAGCTAAGTATGTACTTAAACCATTGTAGAGGCCTGTCCCTGGACACCTGTAGACTTTAAGTGATTAATGAGGATACCGTGGTCAATGGTGTCAAATGCCGCACTAAGATCGAGTAAAACTAATAGTGAGATGCACCCTTGGTCAGCAGCTAAGAGCAAAAACGTAGTTATTTTCACTAATGCAGTTTCTGTACTGTGATGAGCTCTGAAACCTGACTGGAACACTTCAAAAACATTGTTCGTCTGCAGAAAGGAGCATAACTGAGCAGAAACAACTTTTTGTAACATTTTAGACATATGCTAATTATTATAATTAGCTAAGTTGCTGGGCTCCAATTGTGGTTCCTTAATAATAGGCTTAATAACAGCTAACTTGTACGGATTTGGAACATGGCCTAAAGATAAAGAAAAGTTGATAATGTTAAGAAGAGGTTCTCCTATAACAGGTAGCAATTCTTTCAGTAATTTTGTTGGAATTGGATCCAACATACACTTAGCTGGTTTAAAACTATTTATAATTTTATTTAGCTCTTCCTGTTCTATGATTTTGAAGCACTGTAGGTTATTTTGATTCAGGGGGATGTTTACTGGATCTGAAGTATAAGGCGGTGCAGAAAGTTTAATATCTCCTGTAATGGAGTTAGCTGGTTTTAGGATGATTTGGCCATCGCCATGGAGTGCCGGTAAGGACACGGAGACTTGGACCTCATTTAAAGTTCTTTAATGTCCATCACACTTCAATAGGTTCACAGCACTCTACATGTTGGCGTGTGCGTGTGTGTGTGTGTGTGTGTGTGTGTGTGTGTGTGTGTGTGTGTGTGTGTGTGTGTGTGGTCTAAACAAAGGAAGAAAATATACTTGAATAAATAAGTTTAGAAAATAAGGATAATAGTAACAAGTTGAAGTATTTATACACAACACTAAACTTCAATATACATATATAACTGACATCCATAAGCAAAGCAGAACTTATATGCCCTATAAACGGTACAAATTTATACAGAAAGAGTAATTCTAACTATCAACAAGCTTTTAATTTAGGCGGAAATATAGCAAAAAGCATGAGTCAACTAGGCGACGTATGTATTCTAGTTTGAAGCAATTATGTTTACATAAAAGATCGCTAATAGTAGCCACGGCTGTCCGGGATTCTGTGCGAGCTCGTGCATAAATCAATAATCTTAATACAATAGTATAATGATGAAACAGTAATGTAAATGATGCATAAACACTTACTTCTCATCATTGACGCACACAAAACTGTCTGGCATTAGGCGGAAAGCAAAGCATGCAACCTTTCTCTCTATCTGAACAGAATGAGACTTCAGTCATAGATTCATGTACAGCAGACCTAAGCTGTGTTTTGATTGGCTGCCTGTGCTCGTGATCCGCACATGATCAAGTGCGAGCTCTATAGGAGTCTGCTTGCGATGTCACAGCATGCACGCGTGAGAAGAGAGCACAGCTCGTGTCCCGCTATGGGCACAGCCCACTGACCTCTTTTACATCTCCTATTTTCTGTCTAAAGCCTTCTATTTTATCACTGAAAAAAATTAATGTCATCACTACTAATTTGCGGTGGAACATTTTGTTCCAAAGATGACTGATTATTTGTTAATTTAGCAATGGTGTTAAATAAGTATCTAGGATTGTTATGATTATTTTCTATCAGTTTGCGGAGGTGCTCAGCCCTGGCAGATTTTAGAGCCCTCCTATAGCTGGACATACTGTCTTTGTACGCAATTAAAAAAACTTCTAAATTAGTTTTTTTCCATTTACGTTCCAGGCCACGGGTTGCTGTTTTGAGAGCGCGGGTATGACTATTATACCATGGTGTAGTTTTATTCCTCTCTAGCCTTTTTAGTTTGATGGGTTCCACAGTATTTAGAGTGCTTGTAAAGATGGCATCCATACTGCTGGTTACTACATCAAGGTCATTTGCGTTTGAGGGTGCATTTCGAAAAAGAGCAAGATCAGTTAAGTTATTTATAAATTCATCTTTGGTGGATGGAATAATAGTTCTACTAGGGCGATATATCGGAGCGGATCTGCTAATTTTAGGTAAACACAGCTTATATAGTAAGAGGAAGTGGTCTGTAATATCATCACTTTGTGGTATAATGTCTCATATAAATCAATGACCCTCAATTCCATAAGACAGAATTAGATCTAGTGTATGCTTTAAGGCGATGGGTTTGACCAATAATGTTTTGCTTTATCCCTAGTGAATGTAGTAATCCATAAACGCGAGCCCTAATGTGTTGTTAGCGTCATCTATGTGGATTTAAAGTCCTCCTACAAGTAGTATTTTATCAGTTTTAAACTAGTAAGTCCGAGATAAAATCAGAAAACCTCTTTTAGAAAATTGACACAGGGTCCTGGGGGTCTATATATGGTGATTAGAGCGAGAGATAACATAGGTTTTTGCATAGTGTCCGGAAGCATAACATTAAGCGCTAATACTTCAAAGGAGCTAAACATAAGTCAGTTTCTCTGATTAACATTAAGAATAACACTAAAGATTGATGCAACTCCCCCACCATGACTAGTTTGACGAGCCTCATGTTTATTTAAGAATCCTGAGGAGTTGCTTCATTTAAACTAATATAGTCATTTTGTTTTCACCCAGGTTTCAGTGAGACAGAGTGCATTAAGATTGTTATCTGTTATAATTTAATTTATGATAAGTGCTTTAGGTGCTAGTGACCTAATGTTTAGGAGACCAAGCTTTATGAAATTTGTATTTTCACTTTTTAGTGTTTTTTCTGGTTTAATTCTTATAGATTACTTCTGGAGCAGACAGTACGTTTATTTCTTGATCTAATAATACAAGGAACAGACACAGTCTCTATGGGGTTAGTCAGATATGCATTACTGATATTTATGTGGGACGAATAGGAGTCTGTATGGCTAAATTTGAATTTGTGTATTTTTACTTACTAGTCAGATAGAGCGAAGTATTGACTGGGGTGTATCGACTGGGGTGCAGCCCATCAGCGCGGAAAAGCCTAGGACGCTCCCAGAAAAGATTCCAGTTATTAGCAAAGAGCAATTTCTGTTCTTTACACCATGTTAATAGCCATTCATTTCAGAGCAAAAAGTCTACTGAACTTCTTTCCTCGGCGGTAGTAGGAAGCGGTCCAGAAACGATGATCTGCGTGACGGCGAGGTGCGTCGAACCATCTCGATCAGGCTCCTGAAGTCCTTCTTCAGGATCTCGGTCTGCTGGAGGCTCTCGACAGCGCTCAGGATAGTAGGATTTCGAACACTGGTGGAGGAGACGTTCTGCCCCGGGACCCGTGAACGACGTCTGGGCGAACCACGTCCTCGGTGCGCTGGGCCTGGACAGAGAAACACGCAGGGTTGAGGAAGACGGAGAATTGTGATTGTATTGTACACTTACCTCAGACGAGTGAGTAACGGGTTCGAGCAAAGCCCGGAGCTGCGCTCGCTTCGTAGCGAGGGAGCGAATCTGGGACTCCACTGCTTCCAGCTCCAGCTCCTTCATCGATGCTTCTCCTGCACTCAAGGACAGACACACAATCGACATTGTACAAGGTGAAGAGCAAAGCCAGTAAGTGAGAAAATAAGTGAATGAAAGAGGTCGGTAGCTTTAGCTGACCTAAAGTAGGCTAAAGCTACAAACAACAGGCGGATGCTCGAGAGACAGAACGTTTGAAAGTAGATTTGTTTGTATAAGTGTGTTAGGGGATTGTTCACCCTAAGTAAGAGAGACAAATATTTAGCGAATGAGGAGGTATTTTATGATAAAAATGTAAATTGCGAGTCTAAACTCCAAACACACATAGCGAGGCTACCGTACAGAGACAGTGACGTCACTCGAGTATATCTGTTATTGTGATGTATAAGGCCCTCAAGCCAGTTCAGTGACTGAGACAATTTGGCGCTTGCCCAAGATTTCAGATTCAATTCGTGTTCACCACTACAATATGCCCATGAGTTACTTCACTTAAATTGTTTTCCAGATTTAATTGAACATTTTCTGCCAATTGGGAAATTCAAGTTTATCACAGAAGTCATTTTGATCTACTGTTGTATTTAAACATTCTAAGTTGTATAATTTTTTTATAATATACTTTGCATTGTTAATTTCTTATGGATCTTTCATGTTTGTCAATCATCTAACATGATAGATTTATAGACCTACTTGTTTGTGCCTTTTTTATTCTCCAAGCCAGTAGCTTCCCAGGTTTTTCACCTTACCCATAGTATGATTGTTTTAACCACATCAGGTTTGTGGCTACTTTATTGCTAGTCAGCTTGATGTATTGCGCTTTAATAAAGAGGAGTTTTTATTTATATTTCATTGTTATTTTCAAAAGTTGTAGTTCCAATTCTTTAATTTGTTGATCAAGGTTCTCCATTTTTTAAATAATATTTTATGGATTTATTTATTGTGTAGCTCATTATTTCACCTCTTATATACGCTTTAAATGCTTACCACTTTGTTGAAGCACTTGTCTGATCTGTATTAATGGTAAAATATTCTTTTATTATTTTATCAATGAAGTCTACAAATTTAGAACATTGGAGCCAGTTTGTTTGTAATCTAAATGGAATAGGTTTTACATCACTAATCGTATTGTAAGTGAGATTGGAGCATGGTCAGATAGTAAAATATTATCATAACAGCATCTTTCTATTTTTGATATCAGGGTGCTAGAGACCAGAAAATAATCAATCCTTGAATATGATTTATAGGTATTTGAAAAACAGGAATATTCTGCTTTGTTAGGATTCAAATGTCTCCAGACATCCGTTAAATTTAAATATTTTATACATGTTTTAATTATTTTCCTTGATTTCTGATGTTATCTCGGCCTGTAGATCAATCAAGTTTCATGTCCAGTACACAGTTAAAGTCTCCTCCAATTATATATTGTCCTGAATAAGTAGATACTGTATAGAAAATGTTTTGGAAGAAAGAGGGATCATCCTCATTGTGAGCATATATACCTACTAAGGTTACTTGTGTGTTCGCGATTAGTCCAACCAATTTATGGTTAAGTATCATAACCCTGAGAGGTAAATGGGGGCAGTAAAAAACCTGACTGGGCTGTCTTTTTGAAACTCGACTTGTCCTCTCTTAACAGGTGCATTTCTTGTAGAAATAGTATGTTATTATTTAATTGTTTAATTCTATCAAACAACTGTTTCAATTTTACAATTTTATTTAATCCCCTTACATTCCAGCTACTAAATTTTAAGTCTAACTTATTAGTGTAAGCTCGTATTGAATGGAGTTATTAATCTTTGAGTCCAATGATTTGACTGTTTGATTATTGTTTGGAGGAAAGAAAAAAAAAAGAACAATATGCACACCATTCCAAACAATAAAAAAAACAATAGATCCACAATGTTTGGAGCTAAACTATGTGAATTTGTAACCAATTTAAAGCTGATGAGAACATTTATAGTAATTCAAATTAACCAAACACTTTGCCCTTGTGAAAATGAATAATAAATCCGGGAACAGGCTAATTTGCTGACCTTCATAGCGAAGTTCTTTTACTTTCCTGGCTGCTCGCAGTGTTTTTTTGCAATCTTCATAATTAAAGAACTTCATGACTATTAGCCTGGGACGATTCGCATTCATTTGTCTGACTCTATATGCTCGCTCAATTGTAGTAAAGCAATGAGGAGCCAGTCCTCCAGAAAAACACATGTGTCTGTCCCTTCTGCCTTTTCAGGTAGCCTGACCATGCTTAGATTTGAACGACATCCACAATCTTCTAGGTCTTGGATTTTGTTGGTTAACGTCTTAATCGTTTGTTCCAGTTTCTTAGTCTTTTGATGAAGGGTCACGACATCTTACTCCGTTTGTGATATCCTGTCCTTGGCTTTGCCGATTCTTTTGGAACGTGACACCAGCTGTTTTCATCCCATTGGTAGCTTCAAGCATGTTGGCCGAATATTTAGTCAAATCATCCCTTAATGCCTGAAATGATTACATTTGTGAAGTCTTTCCCGTCAGTGTCACTTTGTTCATTGGCTGTTAGCTTGCTCGCTTGTTCCATGTTGTCCGAGCCAGTTTGCAGCTGAAATTTCAGCTGTTGTCCCGACTTTTTATTTTTTTCCGGCATAGCTACTTGCAGGAGTGTTTCCTTTACTGCATATCACTTACAGGTTTGATTTGGTCTCCTTTTTAGGATGAAATTGAAGAAAGTTGGCATCAGCTCAAATTAGTGTGACTAACCAGTGCGTGCCATAACCAGTCTGCAGACAGTTTTCTACCAGAAAGTATAGGAAGGGGTGAGGTGCTGGCAGCCTTCCATGAATCTGACCTGTGACCAGCAGTTCTTTAGTTGGTCATTTTCACACTGCTCTCAACCAAAAGAGCCGCCGACGGTCACCTGCTTGAATAGATCCATTTATACGTTGTGATCATTATTACTATTGTTATTATTATTATTATTATTGTTAGACTCACCCCCTCTGTCAATCCCTGAAGTCAGGAATGCTGATTGGTGGTCCCCAGGCTTGGTAATGAGGGGGTGGTCTCCTTTCGGTAACCGGCTGTATAATGTCGGTAGGAAGATGATCACACCGTGGCCTGTCCCTTCCTAGGAAGATGGGGACAGATAAGTCTCACAACATGACTTCCTCAATTGACCAGGCTCCAGGTGGTGCAGAAATCACAATTTGAAGAGCTGGTACTTGGCGGATATTTTTGTGAACGCATGTGAAGGTATCATGGCTTTGCTGTCGGCTCTGGTCCTGATCACTTCGGGCTAGACCAAAGTCCTAAATCCATCACCGCCTTCACCGATCATCCTTCCACCTGATTGGTATGAGCTGGAGCTTCATGGGTGCTGGGTCGTGAACCATGTAGTCGGTTAGCCAAGTCCGGGTGCCAGGAGAAGGTGAATCAGTGGGCATTAGCTCATCTAATGCTGTGCTGAGGACCACCGGTCCTGCATACTGGCGCGAGGTGCCCACCAGCATTCACCAATCCAGATTCAATCCGGGTCTTGCTATCTCTCCAGCAACATGGGTGAATGACGCCTCTGCCAACTCCATCGTCATCACCAGCTCAGCAATGGTCATGGGGTTCCTCATGCTCACCGGTCCCCTGAACCAGCATGGAAGTGCCCGTAGCGGATGGTCGATCACCACTTTCTCAGTGACCTGGGTGGCAGTGGGGCTCTTAGAGAGAAGCCACAGGTATACAAGGCATGTGAGCTGGGTGGCCTGCATTCTATAGGGACTTTTTTTTTTTTTTACTGTTTTACCATTCAAAAAATTGTGGGCTAATATCTCCATCTTTACAGTCTAGTAATCATCATTCTGCAGGGCTTTTAGAGAATAATAGGATCTTTGAGCTTTGCGTGTGAGAAATGGTGCCAGCACACATGCCCATTTCCCTTGTCCTAGATCTCCCTGGTGCCGATTACCTGGAGATAAGCTTCTATAATCATCCAGGTTGCTGAGTTGGTGATGACTGGGTGGGCTATGGACCACGGTTTGGGAAGAGGGCAGCAACTTCCTGTAGCCACTCGACCATCAGCTCAGTTCTCTCTTGCCTGAGAGCTAACTGTTCTGCGAACATTTGTTGGTGGGTTGTGATTGCTGCGAGATGTTTCACAAGCTCCTCCATCATTTTCGCTTGGGGGTGGTGGGAAGGAAGAAAGAGCGATTCAACTCCTGTAATGAAATGTAAACAACAATCACAATGCGCCATTTTCATTCAGATATGCGTGCATTCTCCACCAGATGTTGCATGGGAGACTGAAAATACAGACACAAGATGTAAAAGTAAACAGTAATCCCCACAGTTGTTTACTGGCATAAAACGAAGGCGATAAAGAAGCGGATGCTAACGGTTGCACCGCTTCATCAGTTAGCAGTGACGATCTTATGCTTGCTATCAATACTTTTAGTGCTATATGGACAAGAAATTTGATGAAATTTCAAGTTCTCTTTCCACACTAAAGAATGCAGTGGACGAAGTCGTTGAGCGAGCAGAGAAAATAGAACAATAGCTGTGTTAAAAGTTAAATGCTGAGGCGACACAAATGCAGCGAAAATAGAAGACTTGGAATCGTGATCTTGCCGCCAAAATAATCGGATAATTGGTATGAAGAAAAAGAGGAACAAGGGCAGCCTACCAGGTTCGTTGAGACTTTGCTTCCAAAGTTGCTGGGGAGAGGAACATTTTCAAAAACCGATACAGGTGGACCGGGCGCATCGCAGTTTGAAACCAAGTTACTAGCGGCAGGCCAAGGGCAATTATCGCCAGGCTCCACCACTTTCAGACCAAGGAGCTCGTCCTGTGTCTAGCCAGGCAGAATCAACCGCCGAACTACATGGGAATACTGGTATCAATCTACCCAGACCTGAAAAACAGACACTCTGAAAAAGCAGCAGGTTGTTCAACAGTATTAGAGAAAAATGTAAGGCTATAAAGATACGGGGTGGCTTTCTTCCCGGCAAGGTTCATTGTAACTGCGGATGGCACGACTGACAACCTTCGAGACCCTGGAGGCAGCGAACGAATTTCTGAGCAACAAAGTGGACAGTTGGTCCAACGACAGATAAGCACTTTAACGCCTTGACAACACGCTGTTTAGTTATTTTTGTTATATCAATGTTTTTTGGTGCAGAAGTATGCAAACTGAACATTTACATGTTATCAAAACTGGTTTGTTACATAATTTATAGTGAGTTTATTATTATTTTAAAAAAAGATCTTACTAACAGGTAAGGGGTGGTCAGATAAAGCATGTGTATGCTCCAGTGGTCTAACGTCGCATGATGGGTAACCTACATTAAAAACATTTTGATGTTATATTTAAGTTAAGAAGAGGAGAGTAAAAGAATTTTGGGGGTGGGGTGGGGGTATGTTCTTTAAGTCAAATATCTTATTTAATGGTATATAGTTTGTTTTTCTATGGGCACTTTTTCGAAAGCATTTATTGAATGACTACAAAACTAAATAATTCACCTGAGGGGGTTGGTCCGATTTTTAAGTTGGATTGTACGCGGTTTGAATAACCAGCTAAAAAGGGGGAAAGTATTTGCACATATGAAGACATTTAAAGAAGATATACATTTTCTTGAGGAAACACATCTGTAGAAGACAGCGCAAAGATGGCTTTGGCCTGCTTGGGCTTCCCAAATTTATCAGTCTAACTTTACAACAAAGCTAGAAGGGTTGCTATCCTTATTAGAAAAAACTTTCCGTTTATACATAAACTATTTCAGATCAAAATGGTAGGTTCCTTATAGTACAGAGGATAATTAATCAAATGTCAATAGCACTAGTTTAATTTATATGGACTGAATTTTAATGATCCAGCATTTTTACTAAAGTAATTGAAGCTGTCCCCAAATCTACAAGACACAAATTAATTATTGGAGGAGAATTTATTGTGTCTTGGATCCAAGTTGGTTGATAGGCAACCAAGTCAGCTTATTATGTCTAGTCTTGTGCAACTATTAATAATTATATTAAAAATCTCACTATAGTAGATATCTGGAGAGTACTCACCCTTCTGACAGAGATTATTGCTTTTTCTCTTTAGTACATAAATCTTATTCGAGAATTGATTGTTTTTTTAATTGATTCTAAATTAATATCTAAAACGGTTGATTCAAAATATCATAATATAGTTATATCAGACCACTCCCCACATTCATTGGATTTAAATCTGGGTATAATCAAGGGAGAATATACATGGCGAATGAACAACAACTTATTAAAAGACACATGCTTCTGTGATTACATTAGGGAAAATTTTCATTTCTACTAATGACAAAGTCGATGTTAACGATGCAACTATGTGAATCTATGAAAGCTGTATTAAGGGGAAACATAATAGCATATGAAATAGGTGAAAGAAAACGTGAAAAGG
>NC_079435.1:32451124-32520576 GCF_903798145.1 Danio aesculapii
GAAGCAGAATTTTCTGTATGTACATACATCAAAAGCAAGTATGAAATCGCTGTTTGGAGCTTATGTAGGCCTACAGTTCAACATTCATGTTTAACTGAATAAACGGTTTGTAAAACTGTCTCAAGTCTCAAGCAGTTTATGATGCATTTTGGAAATAGATGAGCCCCTGGTCTAATGCGCCACCTGGCTTGAGAAACCCGTTCTCAAAGATTTATTATTTGGGTAGCACACATATTCTGAATCCCTTCGGCAAAATTAAATGAGCCATTTTAATCTAGATTAATCTAGTTTCAAATGAACAATGATGTATATATAACTGTAAAGTTATATTATTATAATTTCTTTTAATTGTTATTTTATTCAAAACTCTAGCAGCCTAGGTGTGAGAGAGACAATAAATCTCTTGACTTCCTGAGCACTGGCACATCCCAAAGTGATGCAGATGCTATGGCCAGGGCTTTAGCGACTGTGCGTTTGTCTTTGTGGATCCATTCAAGCTGAAGAAACTCTTTTGTTGATGAACTTGTGTGGTCAGTGGCTGGAAGGTTCATTTTTACCTATCTATTTAATTTGTATGTTTTGTTCAGATTTGTCTCCACCTTCAGCCACTGCGCCCTCCTAAACATAAAATACAAAGGACGACTGTGTCCAAATTAGACTTGAGACTGCTAAACTTGAGTTAAGAGTTTGTCTGCAGATCAACCAACGCAGCTCAAAAAAGAATTCAGCTTGTAACGAGTCTCCTGGTTTGGGCTCTGAACTTTTCAACAACGTGATGCCGTGACCCAGATAGCGACTAAAATCACCAAACCCACAACAACGTGGTGCCATCATCCGGAGAGACTGAAATGACCAAATTTTCAACAATTTTCTGCAGCAACCTAGATAAAGACTAAATTCCACTTGAATCCATTTTGAAACGTCAAGCTCAAGGAATATCAGCCTTCACTCCACACTGATTTTTTTTTTCAGATCAACCTTGATTTGGTGAGTTTCAAAAGAACCATACAGACCAGTATATATATTTTGTTGTACGATGCTCCGTCAGAAAAAAAGTTAAACAGCTGCAGGGTTTGTTAAAAAGAAAACAAAGCTAAACTTTTTCAATAGAGAAGAAAAGTTTATTTCTTGTTTAGGCAGGGAGGTTAAGCACTATGGGCTATTTTTTTATTCATTTTTTTGTTCAGTTCAATTTATCTTCAGTTCAGCTAAAGAAGTTTAGTGATACACGCTAATTTTTGTTATCCCTTGTTCAGACAGGTGCTAACAATGTTACCCTCTGTTTTGGCAAAGAAAATTACTAGACTTTGATCTGAAAAGTCTTAGTATTTTAATTTGTTATAACAAACTCACAAAATGTTAACAAAAAATAATAGACTAATACCCACAGCTGGAAAAAAAAGGTGGTTTAGTGACTGCTTTTTGGTCAGATCAGGAAATCAGATCTCTGCTAGGACAGCACAGAGACTCAATAATAACAGAGTCAGACAGACTAAAATTGACAAAGAAATTCGGCATACATCCAGATAATGTTTGGACATTAGAAAAGTGTAAGAAAGTGCTTGGTGTATGTATTCGTAAGAATGTGAAAGGCATTATCTGCTGCCACAGAAAATTCAGTTCAACTCTAGCTACAAACAAGCTCAGGATAAATCAGAATTAGAGAAATAGATAGAAGAGGTCTGTGCCAAGATAGCCTCATTGACAAAGCAATTGAACCTCAAAAAAATCAAAAACTGACATTGAGGTTGTTAGCCAGCCTGATAACAACTATCCTGACGTATAAACTATATTTAAAACGGACATTTCCATCCAGTCAGTTAGTGATATGCCTGGAGGTTTAGTGGAGGTTTATGATGTTAGGAAAAGATCTCAGAGAATTGAGAGAACTGAGAGGTTTCATAAAAACACTTATTTTGTTCAAATACAAACAAATTCCTGAACACTAGGGCCTAAAGATATACACAGGCTGTCTTAGAGCTTACCTTGGAGCACACACTAATTTTTCAGAGTTTAGAAGACCACTGATCAGCAAAATGTGTCTGTATGACATGTCGTTAACAGAAGTTAAAAATCTAATATCTCAAACTTGAACAGAATCTGAATTCAACAGTTTTGAGTCAGCTGTGACTTCTGAATTACAACATGCCAGTAAAGATGTTTTTTTTTTTTTTAAATAAATGAAAAAAACATTGTTGACCCAAAGATTGACTGGTCAAAAGTAAGTTGTTGTGTGCAAAGGAAAGATGAATCTGTGAGTGAAAACGCTGAGAGATTTTGCAAATCAGCTATGACTTACAGTGGAATAGTTCATAGATTCTGACAGTGTGCTAAATGATAAGGGACCCCTAGTCCGCATCTTGTCAGATCGCCTTGCATCTGATTACAGAAAAGCCTTGCCATTTCTAAATATAATCTGGTCTACCACCACTCTCAGAAATAATCTGGACAGTTCAGTTTTATGGGAAAGAGACTCTGATGTCAAAGCTTGAGTCAGAATTGAAGAAGACACCACTAAAGTGAACACAGAGAAGACATCAGAACATAAATGTCTTAGGAAAAGTATCAGTTGCAGGTACTGTGGTAAAAAAGGATGAAGGAGTGTAGGAAAAAACAAGAAAAACTTTAAAGAAATGAACAGGGTCAATCAGTTTCTAAACAGTTTGCTAATAACTCTAAACCTACCCCCTCCCAATTTCGCTAAACCCACTGAGCTGCATACAGGGGTGATAACCATTTTTGGGCTGTGCAAGCATAGCATGCCTGGTAATTTACAATTAAAATGAAATACTTTTTGTAAAATGACGCAAAGGAACCTTAATTCTTTCATTGGGTAACTCTGCTTAAGTTCACTCACAGCCTTGAATGTTTCAACACCACATATTCCAAACACTCATTCAATGTTATCATGTCTGATAGGACTGATGTTTATTGAATGAGAGTTGTGTCTCATACTTTAAAGTTTGCCCACCACACTCATTGACACAACAGGACACACAAGCTGCGAGGAGCCAAATGATGAACCAATGTGCAATAGTCCTCGGGGTCAAACTTGCGGTGAACATATTCCTAATATTTCCCCCCCATCTACTGGTCCATCCCTATTTTTATATGTGTCATAACTTTAAAGATTAGGAGACAGAAAAATACACAACACTATATGATCACCAACTTAACACATACAAACACTATACTATGAGATCAAATTCCCGCCTAAAGTATCGCAGTCACAGATCAATAAATAATGCGCATAAATAAAAAAACTGCCATCGCATGTAAAATTTTCGTGGAAAGAGCAAAAACGAAATGCAGAATAAGTAACATTGAGGTTGTGTACCGAAAGATATTGAATGTGAATCAAAATGTGAATGTGACAAACTGACAAAATCAGTTTTTCTGCTCATATTTGAATTTTCTTGTGCTTAAAGTCTTTTCCCCTTCGCCCTTGATCCCACATCCTGTGCTTGTGTCTCCAAAACATGCAATTCAAGTTTCATTTAAATCACGGGCAGGCTTCATCATCATTGGTCTGCTAGTTTAGATTGACAGTTGCTTCTCTAGCCAATCAGATGAAGGGGGATTGAAATCCCAACAGTGCCACTTATATATATATATCCCCTACAATCGCTGACAGGTGTCCATATTATCTGAAACTCCTGGAAACAAACGCACACACTTAGCAGACACAAGTGGCATTAGAGTGATGTCAACTCCCCCTTCGTCTGATTGGCTGGTAGAGCAACTGTCAACCTCAAATAGTGGACCAATGATAATGCTAAAGCCAGCCTGTGATTTAAATTAAATCATTATATCTTTTGGAAATGCAAGCGCAGAATGTAGGAACAAGAGTGAAGAGGAAAAGATCATAAGTACACAAAATATTCACAAAAGGGAAAAAACTGTATCTGTCTAAATGCGTTTTAATTTTTGATTTACGCCCATTGTCATGCTGTCTAAAAGACTTATTTTCTCTTGCTATTGCCGCAGCACAGTGTTTTCTTTCACTGTCTCTCTTGCTTTAAGGACGCTCGCTGCGCACAACATAAACCAGGAAGTAAATTCATGCGGAGGCAGTCACAGCAGCCTGTGAGCTCTTTAAGTTGTCCATCTCTCCAGCGATCGCTTTTTTGTTTTCTCTCTCTCTTGCAAAGCAATGTCTTTTCACAATATTCTCAGTAAACTTTATGGAAGTGATTAATCTGTGTCCTGGAGTTTCTTGGGAGTGTTTAGGCTGAATGGAGTGTGGTCCATGACAATGAAAAGACGGCGACGCAGCTGAATTGAGTGTCACAAGGATTGCCATCTTTCGGAGCAATTGATACCAATGAAGTGACCAGGTAACAGCGACTTGTCAGCTAAGTGATCATATTTTCTTCTGCTACTGACATCATAGCAAGTCACAATGTCACAATGCAGCAATGATAAAAAAATGCGATGAAGACATCCAATCTGAAACTGTGCATTCAAGAAGTAATCGTTTATCCGGTACTTCAACCAGTTCGAAGATCAGTATGGCTGTTGCCATGGCAAAGGCTAAAGCTGAAGCAGCACAAGCTAGATCAGCACACACACAAAAGGAAATTTAACTTAAAGTAGAACAAGCTCGTGTTCAAGCTAATCTTGATGCATTAACTGATGAGAAAGAAAAGGATGCTGCCATAGCAGAGGCTAATGCTCTCGTAGCCGAATTACAAATGATGGGGTTTGAAGTATCTAGTAAAGCTCACAGCCAGGTTTACTAGCGATACGCGAGGAAGACCAGCGAGTCACGGCTTACATGTCAGAACAAACCAGCCTATGCAGCAAAAATGTAATATCGCAAAGAGTTAGTGATAATGCTTCACTAACGCAGCATCCTCCGTGTTGTCAATCTAATGATGATGTCGCTGCAACCCCCTTCTCATCCAGCGTTAATCAAAATCAAGATGCCGCTATAGCAGATATTATGCCACATCAAGCTCCTCAGACCTGCGGAGTGCGGCCTCAACAAATTCACAATAAAAAGTTTAACTCTTTGCCAGTTTGGCAGCATAGAGGAGCCATTTGTACGCAGCATGATCTTAATGCTGATCAGTCACTTCCCGTGCACATGCATGGTTTCAAAACACCTTATGGAGCTAGTGATGATCTTGTTACGCCCACTGGAGACCTTATCAAATACCTAGCTCGCAGCAGCGTGCTTACTTCAGAACTTACTGCATATGATGACCAACCAATCAACTGTTGGGCCTGGAAATTTCGATCTAGACCAGTCTGCTGCAGGAGAACTTGACCTTCTCACTATGTATCTAGGAATATGGTCAGCAGAACAAGTAAAAAGAATTAAAACAGTTAACATCAAGAATCCAGTAATCGGATTGTGCATGGCATGGCAACGCCTCGACGAAATATATGGCTCTCCAGAGGCCGTCGAGCAGGCTTTGTTTAACAAGCTGGAAAATTTTCCAAAAGTTACAATGAAAGATCCACAAGGACTCAGGGACTTGGTCGACCGGTTATCGGAGCTTCAAGCGGCCAAAGAGGATAGCTACCTTGCAGGTTTATCATATTTAGATACATCCAGAGGTATTAAGCCTATTATTGAGAAAATTCTGTACAACTTACAAGAAAAGTGGCTTTACTTTGGTACGAGATATAAACATGAATATTCTGTTAGCTTCCCACCTTTCTTTGCGTTGGTTGACTTTATTGCCATAGAGGCGAGGGCTCCCACTGACCCAGGTTTTAACTTCTTCGCACAAGCTCCAGCAGAGAGGAGGAGTGAATGGGAGAAACCTACTAAGACGTCAATATATGTTAATATAATGCAGGTCTCAGGAACAACTAAAGCTGAGTATGAAGAACATACAGAGCGTATTGATCCTAACAAATATTGCCCATTGCATAGGAAGCCACACCTTCTGAGAAAGTGTAGAGGATTTCGTGTGAAAATCATAAATGATAGTAAGCAGCTTTTGAAAGAACATTACATCTGCTTTCGCTGTTGTTCCTCCACGGACCATCTTGCAAAAAACTGCACCAGTGAGGTTAAATGTATCGAGTGTGGGAGTGCAGCTCATGTGACAGCACTGCACCCTTACCCACCTACCTGGAAATCTAAGATGTTGCTTTCCACTTCAGAAGATGGTAGGGAGGAAGATAAAGGTGAAATCCAGGAGGTCAAGTCGACATGCACTGAAGTATGTGGTCAAGGATTTAGTGGCCGAACATGTGCTAAAATCTGCCTTGTCAGTGTGTTCCCTAATGGCTGCAGGAAAGAGTCCAAGATAATGTATGCCATATAAGATGAACAGAGCAATCGCTCCTTAGCACGGTCGGAGTTCTTTGAGATGTTTAAGATCTCTAGAAGTTCCTACTCGTACACCCTCAAGACCTGTGCAGGGTGTTCAGAGACGGCGGGGAGAAGAGCCAGTGGTTACACTGTGGAGTCGATGGACAATTCACCGTTATTTGTATAGCGCTTTTACAATGTAGATTGTGTCAAAGCAGTTTCACATAAAAGGTCATAGTAAATTGGAACAGTGTAGTTCAGTTTTTATTGTTTAAGTTCAGTTCAGTTTAGCTCAGTTCAGTGTGGTTTAAATAATCAATAGTCCAAAAATAGTCCAAACACTGAAGAGCAAATCCAACGATGCGCAGCTCTACAGATCCCGAACCATGCAAGCCAGTGGCGACAGCGGAGAGGGAAAAAAAACTTTACTAATTGGCGAAAGTGAAGAAAAAAAACCTTGAGAGAAACCAGACTCAGCTGGGCACGGCCATTTTAACTTCTCCGCTGGCCAAACATCTTGTGCAGAGCTGCAGTCTCATCGGCGGAGGCTGAAAGCTGGCCTCAGCGAAGATTCGTCTGTCCCTGGAGCGTCACAGGAATCAGTCTCATGTTCTCCACTCCTCCATGACCACCACGTCGTTGGTCTTGGATCGAATCAGTGACTCTGCATAGTCTTGAGGGCCTTGGGAAGAGTATCCCCAGGTGGAAATGGAGAATAAAGAGAATAATTAGCGTAGCTGCTGTTCATAGTGTGTATAAACAAGATGCAGAACCTGTGTGGAAGCCCGCTAAGTGGTGCACTGTGTGTATGCTTTACTAAACAGATAAGTCTTCAATCTATTTTGAATTGGGAGAGTGTGTCTGAGCCTCGGACGTTATCAGGAAGGCTATTCCAGAGTTTAGGAGCCATAAATGAGAAGGCTCGACCTCCTTTACTCGACTTTGCTATTCTAGGTACTACCAAAAGCCCTAAGTTTTGAGATCTTAAAGAGCGAATTGGATTGTAGCGAGACAGAAGGTTGGTTAGATAAACAGGAGCTAAATTATTTAAAGCTTTGTAGGGAAGAAGCAATATTTTAAATTCAATACGAGACTTAACAGGCAGCCAGTGTAAGGAGGATAAAATTGGGGTGATGTGATCAAATTTTCTAGACCTGGTAAGAACTGGCAGCTGCGTTTTGCACTAGCTGAAGTTTATTAATAGAGGATGCTGGGCAGCCAGCAAACAGTGCATTACAGTAGTCCAGCCTAGAAGTCATAAAAGCATGGACTAGCTTTTCTGCATCTGAGATGGATAGCATACTTCGTAACTTAGCAATATTTCTCAAATGAAAGAAAGCAGTTTTTGTGACATGGGATATATGATTTTTAAAAGTTAAATTGCTGTCTAATATGACACCCAGATCTTTTATAGTAGTGCTAACGCTAACTTTGTATCCCTCTAATTGTAGGTCGAGTTAAGAGATCTGCTGTGTACAGGATTTAGGCCCAATAAGTAATAATTCTGTTTTGTCTGAGTTTAAGAGAAGATAATTGTTGGTCATCCAGTCTTTAACATCTTTAATACACTTAGTTAGCTTGGACAGTTAAGACGTCTCGTCAGGTTTAGTTGAAATATATAACTGAGTATCATCTGCATAGCAGTGAAAGCAGATCCAATGTCTTCTAATAATGTCTCCCAGGGGTAGCATGTATATTGTAAACAGCAAAGGGCCTAAAACTGATCCTTGAGGCACCCCGTATTTTACTGGGCTGACTTGTGAAGGCTGTCCATTAATATTCACAAACTGGTAACGGTCAGCTAAGTATGACTTAAACCATTGTAGAGCCTGTCCCTGGACACCTGTAGACTTTAAGCGATTTATGAGGATACCGTGGTCAATGGTGTCAAATGCCGCACTAAGATCGAGTAAAACTAATAGCAAGATGCACCCTTGGTCAACAGCTAAAAGTAAATCGTTGGTTATTTTCACTAGTGCAGTTTCTGTACTGTGATGAGCTCTGAAACCTGACTGAAACACTTCAAAAACATTGGTCGTCTGCAGAAAGGAGCATAATTGAGTAGAAACAACTTTTTCTAGCATTTTAGACATAAACGGAAGATTTGAAATAGGCCTATAATTAGCTAAGTTGCTGGGGTCCAGTTGTGGTTTCTTAATAATAGGCTTAATGACAGCTAACTTGTAAGGATTTGGAAGATGGCCTAAAGATAAAGAAGAGTTGATAACGTTAAGAAGAGGTTCTCCTATAACAGGTAGCAGTTTTTTCTGTAATTTTGTGGGAATTGCATCCAACATACACGTAGCTGGTTTAGAACTATTTATAATTTTATCTAGCTCTTCCTGTTCTATGATTTTGAAGCACTGTAGGTTATTTTGATTCGGTGGTATGTTTACTGGATCTGAAGTGTAAGGCGGTGCAGAAAGTTTAATATCTCCTATTTTCTGTCTAAAGCCTTCTATTTAAGTCATCACTACTAATTTGCGGTGGAACGTTTTGTTCCAAAGATGACAGATTATTTGTTAATTTAGCAATGGTATTAAATAAGAATCTAGGATTGTTATGATTATTTTCTATCAGTTTGCGGAGGTGCTCTGCCCTGGCAGATTTTAAAGCCCTCCTATAGCTAGACATACTGTCTTTGTACGCAACTCTAAAAACTTCTAAATTAGTTTTTTTCTATTTACGTTCCAGGGCACGGGTTGCTGTTTTGAGAGCGCGGGTATGACTATTATACCATGGTGTAGTTTTATTCTCTCTAGCCTTTTTTAGTTTGATGAGTGCCACAGTATTTACAGTGCTAGTAAAGATGGCATCCAAACTGCTGGTTTCTACATCAAGGTCATTTGCGTTTGTGGGTGCATTGTGGGAAGCATAAAATTAAGCGCTAATACTTCAAAGGAGCTAAACATAAGTCCGTTTCTCTGATTAACATTAAAAATATCACTAAAGATTGATGCTCCACCACCACGACCAGTTTGACGAGCCTCATGTTTATATAAGAATCCTGGAGGAATTGCTTCATTTAAACTAATATAGTCATTTTGTTTCAGCCAGGTTTCAGTAAGACAGAGTGCATTACGATTGTTATCTGTTATTATTTCATTTATGACAAGTGCTTTAGGTGCTAGTGACCTGATGTTTAGGAGACCAAGCTTTATGAAATTAGTATTTTCACTTTTGATAGTTTTTCTGGTTTAATTCTTAATAGATTATTTCTGGAGCACACAGTACGTTTATTTCTTGATCTAATAATAAGAGGAACAGACACAGTCTCTATGGGGTTAGCCAGATATGCATTACTGTTATTTATGTGGGACAAATAGGAGTCTGTATGGCTAAATTGTGAATTTTTACTTACTAGTCAGATATAGAGTGAAGTATTCTGGAGATGTTGTCCGACAGGAGTTCAGCTCCAGCTCGACTGGGGTGCAGCCCGTCAGCGCGGAAAAGCCTAGCAATTTCTGTTCTTCACACCATGTTAATAGCCATTCATTCAGAGTAAAAAGTCTACTGAACCTTTCATTTCCTCGGCGGTAGGTAGGAAGCGGTCCAGAAATGATGATCTGCGTGGTGAGGTGAGGTGAGGTGCGTCGAACAGTCTCGATCAGGCTCCTGTAGTCCTTCATCAGGATCTCCGTCTGCCGGAGCCCGGTGTCGTTCGTCCCCCCGTGGAGGACGATGGCACCGAGGCTCTCGGCAGTGCTCAGGATAGTAGGTATCTGTGCAGAAATATTCTTAACTCGGGCACCAGGGAAGCAGAAAGTGCGAACTTTGTTACCTTTGGAGGAAGCGGAGCGGACGTGGCACACGATTGAGTCGCCGATGATGGCCACATCGCGACCCGTCTTGCGGAGAGGGGCGAAGCGGTTCTTCGTGGGGATCTCGAACATCAGAGGAGACGTTCTGCCCCGGGACCTGGTAAGCACCTTACCCGGCTGCACCCAGTAGCCGTGGTAGCCGGGTGTCAGCGTGAACGATGCCTGGGAGAGCCGAGCCCTCGGTGCGCTGGGCCTGGACAGAGAAACATGGGGGTTGAGGAAGATGGTGTGCTGTGGTTGTATTGCACACTTACCTGACGAGCGAGCACGGGGTAAAAGCATAGCCCGGAGCTGTGCTCGCTTCGTCTCGAGGGAGCGAATCTTGGACTCCACTGCTTCCAGCTCCCGCTCCAACGCCTCCATCGATGTTTCTCCTGCACTCAAGGACAGACACGCAAGCGACATTGTACAAGTTGAAGACCAAGCCAGTAGGTGAGAAAATAAGTGAATGAAAGAGGTCTGTAGCTTTGGCTGATCAGCGGTGCTAGCAGGCTAAAGCTACAAACGACAGGCGGATGCTCAAGAGACAGAACGATTGAAAGTAGATTTGTTTGTATAAATGTGTTAAGGGATTGTTCACCCTAAGTAGGAGAGACAAAAATTTAGCGAGTGAGGAGGTATTGTATGATAAAAATGTAAATTGCGAGTCTAAACTCCAAATTCTAAACTCCAAACACACGCAGCGGGGCTACCGTCCAGTGAAAGTGACGTCACTCGAGCATGAAAAAAAATAATTCATACAATAGCAAGAAACAGAGAATTCAAGAACAAGAAAAAGATCATTCGTCTGCCAACTCTCCTGGAATGCAAATAAATCCCTAATGTTCACGCTGAAATTCCTTCTTCGGGAGCAGCCTACCATCATGCCCGTCTGAAACATATCGCTGACAATATTCCGCTTTTGAATCCAGATGCCAAAAAAAGCAATATTTTAAATTCAATACGAAACTTAACAGGCAGCCAGTGTAAGGAGGATAAAATTGGGGTGATGTGATCAAATTTTCTAGACCTGGTAAGAACTCTGGCAGCTGCATTTTGTACTAATTGAAGTTTGTTAATAGTTTGTTAATAACTAATGTGGGTTCTTTAAAGACCCCAGACGGGAAGTGTCATGCTGTCTAAAAGACTGTTATTTTCTCTTTCTATTGAAAGTCACAACACAGCACAGTGTTTTCTTTCACTGTCTCTGTTGCTTTAAGGACGCTCGCTGTGCACGACATAAACCAGGAAGTAAATTAATGCGGAGGCAGTCACATCAGCCTGTGAGCTCTTTCAGTTGTCCGTTTCTCCAGCGATCGCTTTTTTCTCTCTCTCTCTTGCAAAGCAACGTCTTTTCACAATATTCTCAGTAAACTTTATGGAAGTGATTAATCTGTGTCCTGGAGTTTCTTGGGAGTGTTTAAGCTGAATGGAGTGTAGTCCATGACACTAATTATCTTTCTGTGCGCGACCTCGTTGTTTCTTATTCTACAATTAATATTTTCCACATTATAATTTTACATGTGATGGCAATTTTTGGATTTATGTGCATTATTTCTTGTTCTGTGACAGCAATGTGGTTTGGCAGTATTTTGTCAGGATTTTTATCCCATACTATACGATCACCTGAATAACTAGACATGTCCATGATCATACAAGTCTATGCATGAATACTACTCGTCTGCTGTTTCTTTGTTTTCTTGTGTGCAGGTATACACATACCATTACAACTTCAAGAAACACCTTGTTCCAGAGAATCACTACAGAGATCTATGAATGACAGAAAATCATCAGATCAACACTGCATGGGAAAAGAATCACCAGGAAACCTACCTTACAAAAGACTCCACACTATCTACAAGCCATGGACTTTCAGAACATTTACAGTTTGACTACATGATTTTTTTGTGTCATCATGTAGGATTTATGACATTATCATCGATTGTCATAAACATGTGAACAGTTTTGAAATCTACATTTACATCTATGTAGATATAGAAAATGACAGAGAATAAGTTAAATGTGCCTGTAGCTTTTCAAGTTGCATGACTGAAAGATTGGGCTTATGTTATCTTGGGCTTATATTAGTTTTTTTATATAATCAAGTTTCAAATAGAACGTTAGGTTAGGTTAAATTGAGCGTTTATTGGATCTCTTCCATAACAGCTCCCCTAGTTGGGTTAAAATTTAAATTTCAATGGTTGACCAGCGTGACTTTGGCGATACTGACTACAGAAGACACCAATGCACAGGTAAGCTTTCATATTTTGTAGTTGTTTTACTGTTGAAATTTCAAGTTGTCACAGTAGCTTTGTCAATTTATTCCCTATGTTTACGTCGGCCCCTGTCACTTAGCCTACTTAATGTCAGCTGTATCTGTGTATGCCGCTGAGGATTGTTTTATAGCAAATGTCTTTAGCTATTCACTGTAACATTAACTAAAAATAGACTAGGAAGGAAGGCCATTCACATATCACATCTAAAAGCAAGACAAGACCCTGCTTTGACTGAACTCTTGGAATATCTAATTTACTCGATCCTAATGATCTTTGTGATCTGTTAAGTTTGTATTCAGTCAGCATATCTGTAATGTATTGAAGTCATTGGTCATTTAGTGATTTATAGACAAGTTGTAATACTCTAAAATCTATTCTGAATGTAACTGGGAGCCAGTGTAACGACCTGAGGAAAGGTGTGAAGTGCTCTGATGTTCTGTTTCTGGTTAGAATCCTGGCAGCAGCATTCTGGATGAGCTGCAACTGTCTGACTGTCTTTTTGGAAAGGCCAGTGAGGAGTCCATTACAGTAATCAACCCTGCTGGTGATAAAGGGCATAAACAGGTTTCTCTAAGTCCTCACTGGAAACAAAGCATCTAATTCTTGCAATGCTTTTGACTGCTTTGACATAACTATTGAAATTCAGATCTGACTCATACGCATTCACCTTGAGAACGCAAGATACTTTGATATGCATTTACCTTGAGAACCTCATCTCTTCCCAAATGCAATAACTTCAGTTTTCTCTTTATTTAACTGAAGAAAGTTTTGGCACGTTCAACTGTTAATTTCATCAATGCATTGGCAGAGGGTGGCAGTGGGGCTGTAGTCATTTGGCAATAAGGCTATCAAGATCTGAGTGTCATCAGCATAGCTGTAGTAGGATTTAGTTCTTTATAATTATTTGGCTCAGTTGGAGCATATAAAAATTGAACAGGAGAACGTGTCTGGTGACCGAGGCTGTGGCTCTGCAGTTTCTGGATGCTGAGATATGTTGTCCTTACTGTTTTCCTGAACATCATCTATGAGTGCTGAGACTTGATGCTGTTCTGATGCATCACAGACTATCTGTGTTGAGTTTAGTGTGCAGGGCACAGGCGGCAGTGTGTCAGTGAGCAGTGGTTGTTATGGTTGCGTGGTGTTATCGATGTTCTTGTGGGATGCGTCAGCGTCAAGTCCACTCAGGAGCTGATCTGAAGTCCTCTGGTCCTTCAGACGTTCGGGTATGTGTGCCATTTGGGTTGAGTTCAGTGGTACATGCAGTCGATGGATGATGGAGGGAGAAATAGATATTGTGCTTTATCACTTTTGCACCAAGTTTGTTTGGATGGAGGCCGTCTGATGTAAACAGTTGTCTTTGATTCCAGAAGAGATTGAAATTCAAGTCTTGATTCAATCACTGTCTGACTGATTTTGGGGATTCTTCACCCATATTATTCAAAACTTCATATCTGTTCTAAAACTACTTGAGATTGAGCTGTACTTGGGGTAGAGGATGCTAATGGAGTAACGTGTGATCTGATCTCGCGAGAAACCTCAATCTTGAGGATTTCCTCAGCTCAGATCCTGACCCCGAACATTGATGAACTTGTACAAAAGATGAGACACCACCAAGTATCAGGCTCAGCCTCAGATAAGAGAGCGTCACAAAGCAGTAATGTATTTTCAGTTTTTAATTCAGTTAAATTTTTTAAAAAAATTTCTACAAGACGTGATTTTTTTCTTTGAAGGAATTATTGTTTTGTATGTGTGTCTTAGATTTTTGTATTTTATTTTATTGTTTTTTTTTATGTATTTTTCAGTTGAATGAAAATTGCAGATAAGAGCCATGAGAAAGAATACAACAAATTTGATTTATTATTTTATTTTTTCATTTTATTATTTGAAAGCAGTGATTGGTAGGATCATAGAGCAGCACAATAGTGCATTTTCCATTTATAATGCATGCAATTTCATTTATGCATTTATGTTGATATTAAGGAACATATTTTGTTTTTGAAGGACATTTACTTTTTTGCTATTTGCCTGTTTAAAATGTTATCTCTTGAAATTACTGACGGAGCCAAGAAAATAGTGCTTTATTCATTTAATCATTAAATAATATGCACTGTGTTAGGTCTTGGTTCAAAAGGGTATATGCAATCATTTCAATATGTTTTAATAAAAATTTAACCAGTCCGGCCCTCGGCTTGTAGCAAATTAGTTTTTTTGGCCCTCTGTGATATTTGACTTTTACATCCCTGTTCTAAATCATTTGATATTCATTTATTAAGATAAACCTCTTGGGATGTACCATCTCATTTTCAAGGGGGTGCCACAATTAATCACAATCACATAATAATAACAACACCAGAATACATAAACAAAACATGAATTACACAACATCCAAAAAACAAAACAAAAGGGGAAGTAGTATACATGCATGCATACATACATATACATAGTACAAAAAGATATACAGATCAGTGAATAAAATCCCCACATAAATAATCACATACTCAGGAAAAACAAGTACAATCCAAAGTACAATAAGACAGCAAAGGTTGCTTAAACACCTTAAATGATGCGATGGATCAAATTTTAGCGGGTAAATTATTCCAATCTATTGGACCCTTAAACATAAAAGCTCTTTTACCAATAGATTTTTTAAAACAAGGAATAAAAAAGTAAATCTGAACAGAATGTCTTAATAATTTAAGAAAAAATAAATAAAAATTGTTGTAAATAATAAGGATAATTAAAATCAATACATTTAAATATAAATTGAAGCCAATGAATGTGTCATCTTGTGTGCAAAGATGGCCATTGCAGTAGACCATTCATTATACAATGATGTGTATAAAACGAACCCAGGACAAATCTGCAAAGTTTAGTATATGCCATCAACTCAATCTGAACAGGAGGTATTTTCATAGCCGTCTGTGTTTTCCCATCTCAGGAATGTAAGCAGCTGGTAGTGGGAGGATTGTTTAGTCGATAATTCCACTCTTGTTAGTAAAGCTGTATTCCAAAGCACTGTGCTGATAGGCTCAAGTTAAATTATAGTATAAAATATAAAAAGCAAAAGTGCAAAGAGCGGAGCAGTAGGCAAAGTTGTCCAAATAGTGACAAAGCAGGAATTAGGATCGCATGGAAAGTGCGAGGCACATCGCTTCCTTCAACACTTTTAACAAATTTTGTGGCATTATGAAAAAGATTATGTTTTCAACTTGGTGCGCCTGCCTGGAAAACGTCAGTGCGTCACTCCCAATGCACGCCTCTATAAGTATTAACGAACTTCAGTGCGCAAAAGAGGCAATGTGTGAACAGCCCCAACATCTTATGTTGAAAGTTTTAAAGATTACAGTTATTAAATATATAATAATAATATGATTCACTGATGTAACTAAATAGTTTTTTGACGTTTTCACATCATTATAAACCACTGTAATTAATGAGTTATTTCTTTAAAGTGACATGAATAATTTTTCTAATAAATCTCCAAAGGCATTTTTATGAAGTTATTGTAGTAGGCTATTGTCTCTGATTTTACAGTGCCAAATAGTTAGTGTGCCACTTCAGTAAAATGCTTCATAGCTACAATATAGACCATTTCAACAGCTATTCTTTCATATACGGAAGTGACGTATTTGGTCCTTGTATGTTTTCGGTTAGGTAGCGTGCTCATTCTAAGCAATGATTGGTGACGATTTGTACACAGTAATATTATTGCAGTTTTGGGCAATAAAAATATCGAAATTAAAAATAAGGTCATGTTGCTCGGTGGTTGGATATTCTCTTAGGCCAGGGACTAACTGACTATTTGAAATTAAAGTGTATAGATTGCTAAAAAAAACTAAACGCAGCGGGATGCGTGGATTAGAGCAGTGAAGAGAGAAGGTTGGATCCCGACAAGCAACTTGAAGAAAATGCAGCACATATTTTGTCTCTGGTAAGTTAACGACATTTTTCTAATAAATTTTTATTTCTGTATGTTAAATCTAAATTTAGAGTTGTGGCTCCATTGTTTTCATATGTAGCATTCTATTTAACTTGCATACATAATTACATATCCATTAGGTCAGGGGTTCTTAACCTTTTCACTTCGCGGCCCACTTCGTTTTCCAATGAATTTTTGAAGGCTCACCTGTCTATACATATATATATATATATATATATATATATATATATATATATATATATATATATATATATAGCTGAAGATACAGTTAATTCTAATTCATCATTTACTAATGCATTATAAATCTCTCTCTCTCTCTCTCTCTCTCTCTCTATATATATATATATATATATACATATATATACAGCCGAGAGAGAGAGAGAGGCCGTGTTTTGGCCGCGAGGGCTGGGTCCCTAGCTGCTCGCACTCTCAGCCGTCGCAGTTTTTTCATTCATTAATTTATTATTTGACCATAGCCTCACT
The DNA here is from genome assembly GCF_903798145.1 of Danio aesculapii. Taxonomy (NCBI): domain Eukaryota; kingdom Metazoa; phylum Chordata; class Actinopteri; order Cypriniformes; family Danionidae; genus Danio; species Danio aesculapii. The sequence goes on from NC_079435.1 coordinate 32,467,895, forward strand.
CTTTTTACTCGTTATTTTGCTGCAGATTCACTCTTATTTTTTATTTTCTCGCAGCCCCATGACCAGAATGCAGCCTGCAGGTTAATGATGATGATGTACCATAATTCAACCCCAAACAGCGGCACCTTAGTGAAAATAAGAATTTGAATAATTAATATTAATGAATATTACACCTGCTCAATGAAAATCAGATTCAGTGCATCAATAAATTTGACATAACTTGATTTGAGCATAAGTTTTTGCTCTGTACCCACCAAGCAAAGTTACGTCCAAAAGACGTATTTTCTACGTCTCTGTCAGACGTTGAAATTACGTCCTCTGAAGAGCCAGAATGAAAGTTTTTATGACGTCTTTTATTGACGTCTTTTCGACGTCTTTTTTCTACGTCCTTTCGACGTCTTTTCGCCGTCTTTTTGACGTCCTTTCACAGTATTTTTGACGTCTTTTTTCTCTATTTACTTTTATTTATTTGTATTATGTATTTTTGTGATTCTTTTGAATGACTTTAACACCCACCAGACAAATAAACAGACAGTGCACATTAAATTGAAACAGATTTATTTAAATAAAAAACAAACAATCCAATTCACAATAAGACCAGAAACTTGCATTAAAGGGACAGTTCAGCAGAAAAATTAATATTTAAACTCTCAGATGAAGGATTTTTTTGGAAGTATTGCACAGAAAAATTATTTTCTGTGTCCGGCTCCTCCCTTTCTTGCTGGTGCATGCTTCAGGTGCTCGGATGCATGATTTTTTATATTTTCTTCTGTAGCATCCTTGCTCCATTTCATTACTGCAGCTGTAATTTAAAAGACAGAAACTTATAAATAAGTTACAACAACAAAAAATAGCTTAAAGCCATTTATCAAGTACATGTTTTCATATAGACAATAGCACTGTTTGAATCTGTTGTTGGCATAAGCATTACATCATAATCGCCGAATATACTCATTGGGCTCTATTTTTTACGGTAAGAATCTGAAGAAGGAAAGTAAAAATGTGTAGATTTCACTGATTAAGAGATCGTGGTTGAATCTCAACAGATGCTGAGCTCGGTGTATGTTGTAAATATTCTCCCTGTATACACCTACTTGTGAGGACGAAATTGAAACTAAAGCTAAACTGGAAAGGAAAGGAATTAAAACCCTGCACTGCAGCTCCCTGACTCGCATTTTTTTTATTATTATTATTATTTTTTTTTACTATATTTGAATGTTGCATGACAAAAGTTTTTTTTTTTTGCAAGATTGCGACAGACCATACTCTACACAGCCAAATCCTTTATTACAGCTAAATGTATTATATAAATTTACTATATAAATTTACTTGGCACAATTTTATTTAGACCCACACTAAATTGAATTAAGATACTCAAAGACAATAAAAAGATTAAATAAGTGATGATTTACTAAAAATTTTAAATGTTCTTAGTCATTTTAACAGAAAAGCAAGAAATATTAAATGGATATAATAATGTTTATAATTATTTTAACAACGAGATTTTGCACACATGGTTGGAATGGTTTTGCGAACCAACTATCCCCTGTGGCTTCTAAATATTTATTATAACAGTATGTATTATTAAGTATACTTATTAAAAACCCACACATCAATACCCTGATTTTCCCTAAATGTACACATGTAATTCTAACATTGTTATTTTATTAAAATTACAAAACACAAAAGAGTTCTGATTATTTCTACCTTGAACTACCACGGTCAGAATTACCGCATGCATTTCAGTGTCTTACTTTCCCCATGTATTTGAATATGCGTGCCTCTGTTCCCAACAACTTCCTGCTTACATAAACATAACTTTATGATAGGAAAAAATACTTTACTTTAGATATGTCTGCAGTAATAAGTTCCGCGAAAAGTAACTTGCTCTCCCGATTGTAAAGTGAAAGTGAGGTGCGCCGGCAGTCTTGTAACTCATACACACATTTAGAGGCTACATTGCCAAACAGATTACACTTTCAGGGTAATAAATGACTTAAAAAATATTATGACAGACATTCAATGCTTTATTCTTATATCTCAGTAGAAGCTTTAAATACAAATATGATGTGACAATATGACGTCTTATTTGAAAACAGAACTAGCCATTCTAGAATTCTGGTTCAAAACCATATTTTTAAATAAATAAATAAATAGAGTGTGACAGGCGATGCATCAAAGCTAGCCCTTGCTTATGCAGGGGTAACTGTTGTTTCTTGTTTTTATTTAGTTTAATAATACTTGTGTATGCTTTATATGCTTTTACTTGTTTTTGGTTTGTTTTTCTATACGGGCGTGGTAATAATTTTTATAATTTTATATTTCTATTGAAAAAAATTCTCTTATTAGAACAAATTTCGGTCCAATACAAACATTTTAGTACTATAATCCATTAAATCCTTTATAGGATAGCTTTAACAATTCATTAAAACCAAACCAAATTTAAAATAAAAATAGGTTGACAGACTTGCCTCAAAGCGCACCATATTTGCTCCGTCTGAAGACAAACTGTTTTAGCCATTTTTTAAATAGTGTATTTTTATTTAGTTTGAATGTTGATTGCCTGTATTTTGTCCAATTTGTTATTTATAGACGCATAAATGCGTGGTAAATAAAAAGACAGTGCTCAGGCAAAAAAAAAAAAATGACAACTTAATTTTTTTTATTTTAAATTAAATGTAAATAAATGTAGGCTATACTGCTTTAAAATAAATATTCAAAGAAATAAGCTACAACATAAACACTTGATAAACGCCAGGCGCATAATCAAACTGGCGGCGGTGCTGAACGGCTGGTTCTGGTAGGCAGAATTAAAAAAAAAAAATCGTTTATTCACTCCTGATCCCACGATTTGAGTGTCAGAGAGCTGCTGATATAGGGGTTTTAATTGGCGAGTTTCGATATCGTCAACACATTCTTTGAGAATTAAACGAAGTGAAAGGCCCACTGTGGTTTCTATAAAGCATCAAGTACACTTTTTCTTTAGGATATTTGGCGATCAGTAAGTTGTAAGTAAGTTAAAAATGAATAAATTTGCTTCAAAAAAGATTAGTTGAAGTTACTTTTAAAAAGTTAGTTTTAAGACCACTTTGCTTTAAAGCATTTAGTTAACGTTAACTTTAAAAAGTGAGGATGTCACGGATTGGCCAGGCTCTTCCACCAGCATCACGCAACGATCACCGTCACCTGAGTATTAACCACGCACAGCTGTACCCAATCACTTCCATTCACTATATAAGCACACACCTCACTTCAGTCAGTGTCCGGTCTCGTTCCCACGAAGCGGACTCATAGCGAGTACCTCCTGGTAGTCACTATCACATTGATCTAATCTCTTGAACTTACCTGCTCTCTGTTTCGTTCCAGTCTGTCCAGTGTTCCCGGTGTCCTGTCTGTATTGAGTGTGTCTTCAGTCTGTCTTCCCCGCAAGCCCTCTGGTGTGTGCATTCGGTCTCCCTTAGTGTCTGTCATCCATCCTGCTCCGAAGAAGGAACATCAGCTCATCCATACTACAGTCACATCCCCTTTGTTATCCTTGTGTGCTCCGCTGCTGTAATAAACATCTTTCATTATATACTCACCTAACTTGTCCGTCTGCTTCCCTAACAGAAGACCGAACCCAACAACAATACAGCATGAGCACTCCCGATCCCATTCAGGAGTTGGTGGACTCCCTGAAGAGAGTTTTAATGCCAGCTACTCCACTTCCTGAAGCACCACCAGCACCGAGCACTTCTTCACCGTCCACCCACTCATCCAGTCCCATGGCTCGACCAGCGCCCTACTCTGGCGGGGCGGAGGAGTGCAATGGCTTTCTATTACAATGTTCTCTGATATTCACAATGCAACCAGATTTATACCCCACAGATCGGTCCAAAATTGCCTTCATCATCTCCCTTCTCTCTGGGTCGGCTCTCCGGTGGGCTGAGACCATCTGGCAGCAAGCTGGGCCGGTAACCAATTCCATTCATAACTTTACCACATATTTCAAGGAGGTCTTTGGTCGTACAGATGGAGAAGTAGCAGCCGGAGAACAACTATATCATCTTAAGCAGGGAGCCATGTCCACCCAGGACTATGCGCTCCGGTTTCGGACTCTGGCTGCTGCTAGTGGATGGAATGAGCGATCCCTCCTAACAACTTACCGGCTCGGATTGGAGCCCAACCTGAGGTTACAGCTGGCAGCCCTCGACGATACTATGGGGTTGGAAAAATTCATCCAACAATCACTTCGATGTTCTGATTGTCTGAAGGTCTACCAGCATGATCTCCCATCAATCTCACAAGCACTCCTTCGTCCGCCAGAGCCAGTCGTCCCTCCAGAACCAGAACCTATGATTGTCGAGTCTGGTAGACTTACGATTACTGAGCGACAGAGGAGGCTGACCCGGGGTCTGTGTATGTACTGTGGTGCCGAAGGACATGTCAGGCTGGACTGTCCCATTCGTCCAGTACGTTCATTGGTGAGTGTGTTCAGTTCTCCCGTTGAAAAAATGCACCCTCTCACCACCAATGTTCAGTTAACTGCCCATTCTGTTTCTATTTCAGTCACGGCCCTCATCGACTCCGGGTCAGCCGGAAATTTCATCTCGCACGCCCTCTGTCGCCGCCTCCAGCTCCACACCGAAGCCTCGACGCACGTCTACCAGATTCAACCTATAACCACCGATATCCATTCCCAGGCACGTATCCATCGTAAATGTGAACCCGTCACCCTCAGAGTAGGGTTACTTCATAAGGAAGAAATTCAATTTCTGGTTCTGGAGGGAGCCCGTGGCTGGTGAAGCATGATCCCATCCTCTCTTGGGGCACCGGAGAAATCAAAAGATGGGGTAAAGAATGCGTCTCCAGCTGTTTTCCTGACCTACCCTTGCAGATCCAGAGACCCATAAATGTCTACGTCACGTCTGTCGAAAGTCCAGTTGAGAAACAATCCATCCAGATCCCGAAGATCTACTCCTCATACGAGGACGTATTTTGCCCCAAGAGAGCTTCCCAGCTACCTCCACATCGGCCATGGGACTGCGCCATTGACCTGCCTCCTGATGCTCCTATGCCCAGAGGTAGGATCTACCCGTTGTCCCTTCCAGAAACTAAGGCCATGGAGGAGTACATTCAGGAGGCTCTGAGTCAGGGGTATATTCGCCAGTCCACGTCACCCGCTGCCTCAAGCTTCTTCTTCGTGGCCAAGAAGGATGGAGGGCTGCGGCCATGTATAGATTACCGAGTTCTGAACCAAGGCACCATCAAGTTCAGGTACCCACTTCCTCTCGTCCCTGCGGCCCTGGAACAACTCCGATCTGCCCGGATATTCACCAAGTTGGACCTCCGCAGCGCATACAACCTGGTACGAATACGCGAGGGGGACGAATGGAAGACGGCGTTTGTGACCCCTACTGGGCACTACGAATACCTGGTCATGCCCTATGGTCTGGTCAACGCCCCCTCCGTATTCCAGAATTTCATCCATGAAGTCCTCCGGGAGTTCCTCCATGTCTCCGTCATTGTATATATTGATGATATCCTGATTTACTCCCGGAATGAGGCCGAACATCGCCACCACGTTGCGGAGGTCCTACAAACCCTACGGAACCATAAATTGTACCTCAAGGCTGAGAAGTGCTCATTTCACTTACCATCTGTTCAGTTCCTCGGATACATCATCGACCGAAAAGGGGTTCGCATGGACGAGGGGAAGGTCACTTCCGTCATCTCTTGGCCTGAACCTAAAACCATTAAAGAACTCCAACGATTCCTAGGGTTTGCCAATTTTTATCGACGTTTTATCCTCAACTACAGTCTTATCACCGCTCCGCTCACCAACCTCCTAAAAAATCAATCCAAAACGCTATCCTGGTCACCCGAAGCTGCCGCAGCCTTCCAAAAACTCGAAGTCCTTCACGCAGGCTCCACTCCTGACTCACCCCAATCCCGACTTACCTTTCGTGGTCGAGGTGGATGCATCGACCACCGGAGTAGGAGCCATCTTGTCCCTGCTCCATGGTAATCCCTCACTACTCCATCCATGCGCCTACTTCTCCCGAAAGCTCAGCCCGGCGGAAAAGAACTATGACATCGGAAACCGTGAACTTCTAGCCATTAAGCTCGCCCTGGAGGAGTGGCGACACTGGTTGGAGGGAGCTAAACACCCATTCCAGGTGATCACCGATCACAAAAACTTGCAGTACCTTAAAGAGGCAAAAAGACTCTGTCCTCGTCAAGCCCGATGGTCCTTATTCTTCTCCAGATTTCAGTTCTCCATATCATATCGACGAGGATCCAAAAACATCCGGGCGGATGCACTCTCCAGAATCCATGACCAACAGGAAATAAGTGAGACCCCGGCCAACATCCTCCCAGATCACATCACTGTCTGTCCCATCACCTGGTCCGCTCCAACAGTTGTCGCCACCCCAGAATCCAGAACTCCGCCGGGCTGTCCCCCCAATCGACGATTCATCCCTGAAAATCAACGGGTAGATCTTATTCACTCCAGTCATACCTCTTTGGGCACAGGGCATCCCGGGGCCAACAACACCCTCTCGCTGCTATCCCAAAGCTTCTGGTGGCCGAACATGGCAAGGGATGTGAGGAGATACATCCAAGGCTGTAGAGAATGTGCCATGTCAAAGAGTCCTCGTCATCTACCTGCAGGAAAACTCCATCCCTTGCCCATCCCAAACCGCCCCTGGTCACACCTAGGAGTTGACTTCATGACAGACCTGAAGGGTCGTCACCATCGTCTGAAGGTAATACTTGCATATTAGTCATTGTGGATCGATTTTCCAAATTCTGTCGTCTGATTCCTCTGAAGGGTCTACCCACAGCCCTAGAAACCGCTGAGAACCTATTTAACCATGTCTTTCGATGTTTTGGGCTACCTGAAGACATAGTCTCGGACCGAGGACCCCAATTCATCTCCAGACTAGGGAAAGCCTTTTTTAGACTCCTAGGTGTGACCGTCAGCCTCTCGTCTGGCTATTATCCACAGACCAACGGCCAGACTGAGAGGAAAATTCAAGAAGTGGGGCGGTTCCTCAGGACCTTCTGTCACGGTCATCAGAACTCCTGGAGCCAGTTTCTGGGCTGGGCGGAATACGCCCAGAATTCCCTGCGGCAACCTACCACCGAACTTACGCCATTGCAGTGTATTCTGGGCTTCCAACCTCCACTCTTTCCATGGGATGGCGAACCTTCTGACGTCCCCGCAGTGGATTACTGGTTCCGGGAGAGCGAGAGGGTCTGGGACGATGCTCATCACCATCTCCAGAGGGCAGTTCGCCGAGCCAAGGAGGTGTCAGACAAGAAGAGGATTCCTGGACCTGCCTATGCTCCGGGGCAGAAAGTTTGGCTCTCCACCAGAGACATCCGCTTGCGACTGCCCTCCCGAAAACTTAGTCCCAGATTTGTTGGTCCCTTCACCCTCCTGGAACAGGTCAACCCAGTCACCTATAAGTTACAGCTACCACCACAATATAGAATCCACCCCACATTCTACGTATCACTCCTTAAACCCTTTCACGACCCTCTGATTCCCTCCACAGAGCCTGGCCATGAAGAGGAACCCCCTCTTCCACTGATGTCAGAAGAAGGGTCTATATACAAAGTCAAGGACATTCTACGGTCCCGACGTCGTGGTGGTCATCTGGAATACCTCGTAGACTGGGAGGGATATGGTCCAGAAGAGAGGTCTTGGGTCCCCAGATCCGACATATTAGATCCCGCACTTATGGAGGAGTTCCACTCCAATCACCCCGAGTTCCCAGCACCTCGTGGACGAGGTAGACCACCACGGCGTCGGCGGTCTAGGCCCTCAGGAGCGGGCCCTGGGGAGGGGGGTAATGTCACGGATTGGCCAGGCTCTTCCACCAGCATCACGCAACGATCACCGTCACCTGAGTATTAACCACGCACAGCTGCACCCAATCACTTCCATTCACTATATAAGCACACACCTCACTTCAGTCAGTGTCCGGTCTCGTTCCCACGAAGCGGACTCATAGCGAGTACCTCCTGGTAGTCACTATCACATTGATCTAATCTCTTGAACTTACCTGCTCTCTGTTTCGTTCCAGTCTGTCCAGTGTTCCCGGTGTCCTGTCTGTATTGAGTGTGTCTTCAGTCTGTCTTCCCCGCAAGCCCTCTGGTGTGTGCATTCGGTCTCCCTCAGTGTCTGTCATCCATCCTGCTCCGAAGAAGGAACATCAGCTCATCCATACTACAGTCACATCTCCTTTGTTATCCTTGTGTGCTCCGCTGCTGTAATAAACATCTTTCATTATATACTCACCTAACTTGTCCGTCTGCTTCCCTAACAGAGGACACCCATTGTCTTAAAATTAAGTAAATGATCACTGTAAAAATTTTAATAAAAGTTAAATAAAATAAAAAAGCTAAAAATATTTGTTTATTCAGTGATTAATTTATTTTGTTAAACAAAAACTTTTTTATTTGCTGTTGAACTTAATCTCAATTCTTTAATGAGAAATTTGTCTTATGTTCTCCTAAAAACACAAGATACAAAGATTGGATTTTTTTTATTATTGAAAATCAACATGCATAAAACAATTTAGCAATACAATTACAGTCTGCTGTTAACAAGCAGAAAAACTGAGAAGAAACGCAAAACTACACCTGATTCAGTCATAGCTGGATGAAATCAGCTGAAATAAAACTAATGTTAACAGAGGTGCGGATCCAAATGCAGTTAATTAAAGATTAGTCAGGCAGGCAATGGTCAAAACAGGTGCAAATGGTAGCATGAAGGTATCCAAAAGAATAGTAAAAGTCACAGTCAAAGAGGTCGGGGCAGGCAGCAAAACAACAAACAGTATAGACAGGTCAGACAAAAGATCACTGCAGATAATGCCTAGTTCAGACTGCATGATTTTAGCCCCGATTTTGACTCGCTGACAGGTTTTGAGAAATCGGCGACAAATGCCTGATATCACAGGCAAATCAGTATGCTGGAAGAGTTGGCGTTTCATTCCGCTGTGGCAACCCCAGATTAATAAAGGGAATAAGCTATTAAGAAAATAATGAATGAATGAATAAATGAATGAATGAATGAATGAATGAATATATTATAAATTATTACAACCCCAATGAGGAAGTCTAATGCCACCACTGATATACACACACAGTAATAAAGTCCTGTAAAAATGGCATAATCTATAGTAAAATACTACGCACTGTCACTGTGGAAAACGACGAAAGAAATTAGTTATTAAAACAATTATTTTTGAAATGCTTTGAAAAAATTCTCTGTTGAGCATCTTGGGAAATATTTTTTGAGTAATTAAATTCTCACAGGAGGGCTAATATTTTTTACTTGACATGTAAAATAAATAACTTATCAAATAATAACAACCTTATAGAATAATCAGCCATGTGTTTCACAGGAGGACACATTATTAGTTTAATTATTTAAAACATTATTTTTTAATTGTATTTATTTTATTTGTTTTAATGTCCATAATGATTTGAAGCAACATATTTGTTTGTGTATATTTTGTATAATTTTTTGCAAACTACCAATGTGTGCATACCTTTCATTGCTCTGTAAATGTTGGAGGTCTCAAGGGCCACCTTGTCCCCCTTTCCCTTCATGTTAAAATGGGACATGAGACGATTACTGAAGAGCCTGTAGAGATGAGTACAAATTTGTATTATTCACTGATTATGGTGTTAAGCGATTTGCAATCTTGTGGTCCTTATATAGTAAATTAGTAAATAAATGAATAAATAATAATAAGTAAATAATGAAATTGCATTGGTGAATTGTTTGGAGTTGGAGTTCCCTTTCTCACACTGATAACAACGTTTTTAAGGAAAGCAATGAATTATGCATCTTAATATTTGGGAGTCTTTCATACTAATTTACACCAAGTTGGGCCAGTGTTTGTACATTGTAATTTAATTTTTGCTGCTTGCCTTATTGGAGTAATGAACGTTATGAAAATAATATAGGTCTAAACCAACAGTTGCAGATTTTCAGTCAATTCTGGCCCACAGACAACAGCAAGAGATAAGTACATATGATTTTTTAAACTATCCCTTATTCCTTACAACACTAGCACAGAAAAATAAACAATTCGTTCTTTCATCTTAAACAGTCAAGTCTTGTTCAAAACTATTTTTCCTGGAGGAGTTGTTTTACAACAGTATGGTTTGTCACCATTACAGTACAAGGGGCATTTTGCAAACACTACTTGTGTTACTCAGGCCTAATGTTAAGAAATATTCAAGGTGAGGCTAGCATACAATATGAGTTTGAGGTACCCTCCGACCCCGGATAAGCGTGCACAAACATCCAAGGTGATACGTCAGAGGCGCCGGCCATGCGACCAAGCAAGATATGTGAACGCCTACAGTGGCACTGAGAAGATAAAACTGTTAAATGAAGTCGTTGTTTTTGTTTAACGTCCAGAAAAAAAACATTCTCGTAGCCTAAAAATATTCTAAACGAAAGACACATGAACTACTTTGAAGATATTTTTGGTGAACCTCTGGACTTTGAGTTGGGTAGCCTGCCTTGCTGTCTCAGGGAATTGGAACGACACGAGGGTAAGTGATTAATTAATTACTTTTTTCATGTTTTGTGTGAACACTTTAAGTACACTATATGTGGAGAAAATGAATGAATAAATTAATGAATGAATGAGTAATTTTGATTGTGTTATTACATGGTCAGTGTACCGCTAATACTTTAAAGCTTACCTGTCAAGGACTTTATATACGCAGTCCCTCACATCCTTTCCTCCAAATCGAGCCAATTGCAGCACCTGTTGAAAGTTTATACAAAGTCTTTAAACAAACTCAGAGTCTCTTTAAAATTCCACAAAAATAATTATGCTAAAATAATAATTAGTGTTCTTTCCTACAATATTAAAAAAAACAGTGCATGCTGTAAAGTTATTTTGATGTTTGATATTTTATCGGTTTCAATTCAATAAATCTCTTTGCGACTGCTATATTTTGAGTTCAAAATATGGCAAATAGACAGAAATGGGTACCCATTATTCTGCACAAGCCCTAACGTCTTGAAATAAATTAACCCTTTGAATGAATTAAAAAAATTAACTATATCAACTTATCCAATAGCAGTAGCAAATTATTCAGATAAGCATCGCTTTTGTGTACAAGACTCATTATGTATTTTATTATATTGTTTTTATTCCTTTTATAAAATAATACAAATCAATTAAACAACACCAACTGAGATAAAGGTAGCAAAATATTCACAATATTATTAACTGTAATACACAAACCCTTTTTTTTTTTTTTAGTTATGACATTTAGGGCTGCACGATATTGGAAAAATAAAGCTATCTGACATTGAGAGTTAAGTTCACCAAAGCTCTATTTGGGAAGTTTTCATTCATTTAGATCACAGGTGTCAAACTCAGTTCCTGGAGGGCCACAGCTCTGCATAGTTTATTTCCACGTGTTTGAAACAATATGCATTCATCATATCAAAATTATGGATTAAGTACCATATATAAAAACAATAGATGCATAACTGTAAAAAGACAAAGCTTGTGCAAAATTTAGTGGGCTCAAGGGTAGTTTGTGCTCCTGTTTTTGACCCATATTCCTAATCAATAGGTGGCAGTAATACACCTATAGTAAAATAGCCTAACTGTGCGAATTACAATGCGAAGAAGAGGAGGAGGACGACGACGACCACGAGCTTCATGGGTTTATACGTAATACGAGTTACTTTTTCGACAAGGTGCTTTATTTCTTTTCATTCATAGCATTATTTTATCACATAGTAAATTTTAGCCCGCGATTTTAGCCCGTTTTAGTATTTAATGCTGACCCTTACCTCTCGCTCTCTCTCACACGCACAAACACTCAATTTAACTTATAATAGCATTTTGAAACTGGTTACTAACTAACTAATGCAGTTAACGTTAGTCCTCAGGGATGGAGTGAGTCTTATGATTATATCATGTAAAGTCTGTTTCTTGCTTATGAAACCTAACCATATCAAACGTAATGCTTATTAAACTTAATTTAATAACTCATTTAACGTAACGTGTTACTTTTCTCAGCGCTGATGACCCAAACCAATCAGACACATTAAATTTTTTCCCGCTCCAACAGCTGATAGACCACGTCAGTTAACTTTTTCGATAATTAACCATGGTTTACTACAGTAACATAAGTACATAAATATTTAATAACATTCGGTTAATGTAATTAAGCCACGGTCGACACAGATTAACGGTTTTTGGTCATAAAAAAATACAGTTTAAACATTTGTAACGTAACATTTGGTAATGCGCCAAAAAGTTAGGGTTTTACATTAAAAAATCCTTAAAGAGATGGCACATGCGTAAAAATAAATAAATTAATTCTAACGACGTCGAAAGGCTAACGTTAGCGTCAATAAATGATACTTACCAACAACTGACAAATGAACCTTGAGCTTAAAACCGAGCAAAACAAGTAAATATGTAAACAGACGTATAATAACAAGTGTAACAAATGTACAGGGTTGTTATGTACAATATTTTTGGTATTTACAGATTAATATTGAGTTAAATCGCAAACTATTATAAAAAAAATTACGTTGAGGGTGCACTATCATCATCTGTGTACAAACAGCCGGTGGTCATGTGACGTGTCAACATGACCAACGGCTGTTTGTAAACAGATGATGATAGTGCACCCTCAACATTATATAATAGTTTGCGATTTAAATCTATTCTCTAAACACAAAAAAATTGTACCTATAATAATACTTTTATTTACAGGTTTGTCCATAATTGTAAGAATATTTTTTTATTAATTTAATAAAAGAATTACAATACATTTGTCACGGATTGGCCAGGCTCTTCCACCAGCATCACGCAAAGATCACCATCACCTGAGTATTAACCACACACAGCTGCACCCAATCACTTATAGTCACTACATAAGCACACACCTCACTTCACTCAGTGTCCGGTCTCGTTCCTACGAAGCGGACTCTGAGTGAACACCTCCTGGTAATCACTAAACCCTCGATATCAGTATTTTGTACTTATCTGCTCTCTGTCTCTCCTAGTTTGTCCAGTGTTCCCGGTATCCTGTTTGCCTTGTATTTGTCGTCAGTCTGTCTTCCCCGCAAGCCCTCTGGTGTGTGCATTCGGTCTCCCTCAGTATCAGTCATCCAACCTGCCACCAAGGATCTCTACAAACAACCAGACTCCACTCACTTCTCCTCCGTTCTCCTGATGTGCTTATATGTTGTAAATAAACCTCGTTAATAACTCACTCACCTTCCTTGTCCGTCTGCTTCCCATAACAGAAGACCGGACCTCTACAATCAACAGCATGAGCACTCACGATCCCATTCAAGAGTTGGTGGACTCGTTGAAGAGAGTTTTATTGCCATCTACTCCACTTCCCGAAGCACCACCAGCACCGAGCACTTCTTCAACGTCCACCCACTCATCCAGCCCCATGGCTCGACCAGCGCCCTACTCTGGCGGGGCGGAGGAGTGCAATGGATTTCTTTTGCAATGTTCTCTCATATTCACCATGCAACCTGAGTTATATCCCACAGATCGGTCCAAAATCGCATTCATCATCTCCCTTCTCTCTGGATCGGCTCTACGGTGGGCAGAAACCATCTGGCAACAGTCTGGGCCGGTAACCAGCTCCATTCAAGCTTTCATCAAGTACTTTAAGGAGGTTTTTGGTCGCGCAGATGCAGAAGTAGCAGCTGGAGAACAGTTATACCATCTCAAACAGGGAGCCATGTCCACTCAGGATTATGCGCTCCGGTTCCGTACTCTGGCTGCTGCTAGCGGATGGAATGAGCGATCTCTCCTCACCACCTACCGGCTCGGACTGGAGCCCAGCCTCCGACTACAGCTAGCAGCCCTCGACGATACCTTGGGGTTGGAGAAATTCATCCAACAATCCCTCCGCTGTTCAGATCGTCTGAGGGCCTACCAGCACGATCTTCCACCTGTTCCCCAAGCACTCCTCCGTTCGCCAGAGCCAGCAGTCCCTCCAGAACCTGAACCAATGATCGTGGAATCTGGTAGACTCCCCATCACTGAGCGACAGAGGAGGCTGACCCGGGGTCTATGCATGTACTGTGGTGCCGAAGGACATGTCAGGCTGGACTGTCCTATTCGTCCAGCACGTCCCTTGGTGAGTGTGTTCAGTTCTCCCATTGAAAAAATGCATCCTCTCACCACCAATGTCCAGTTAACTACCCCTTCTGTATCTGTTTCAGTCACGGCCCTCATCGACTCCGGGTCAGCTGGAAATTTCATCTCGTACGCCCTCTGTCGCCAGCTCCATCTTAACACCGAAGCCTCGACGCACGTCTACCAGATCCAACGCAATCCATTCCCAGGCACGTATCCATCGCAAATGTGAACCTATCTATCTCCAAGTGGGATTGCTCCACAAGGAGGAGATCCAATTTCTGGTTCTGGAGGGTGCATCCATGGACATCATTCTAGGGCGCCCGTGGCTGGTGAAGCACGATCCCATCCTCTCTTGGGGCACAGGAGAAATAAAGAAATGGGGTGAAGACTGCAAAACCAGATGTTTTCCCGACCTACCTGTTCAACTTCAGAAACCACTTATCATCTATGTCACGTCTGTCGAAAGTCAAGTCAATAAACGATCCATTCAAATCCCGAAGATCTACTCTGCATATGAAGACGTTTTTTTGCCCCAAGAGAGCTTCCCAGCTACCTCCACATCGGCCATGGGACTGCGCCATAGACCTGCTGCCAGACGCTCCTATGCCCAAAGGTAGGATCTACCCGTTGTCCCTTCCGGAAACTAAGGCCATGGAGGAGTATATTCAGGAAGCACTGAGTCAGGGGTATATCCGCCAGTCCACGTCACCCGCTGCCTCAAGCTTTTTCTTTGTGGCCAAGAAGGATGGAGGGCTGCGTCCATGCATCGATTATCGAGTTCTGAATCAAGGAACAATTAAGTTCCGGTATCCCCTTCCTCTCGTCCCTGCGGCCCTGGAACAACTCCGATCCGCCAAGATATTCACGAAGTTGGACCTCCGCAGCGCCTACAATCTGGTCAGAATACATGAGGGGGACGAGTGGAAGACGGCGTTTGTGACCCCTACAGGGCACTACGAATACCTGGTCATGCCCTATGGTCTGGTCAACGCCCCCTCCGTATTCCAGAACTTCATTCACGAAGTCCTCCGGGAGTTCCTCCATATCTCCGTCATAGTCTACATTGATGACATCCTGATTTACTCCCGGAGTGAGGCCGAACACCGCCACCACGTTGCGGAGGTCCTACAAACCCTCGGAGACCATCAATTGTACCTCAAGGTTGAAAAATGCTCCTTCCACCTACCGTCTGTTCAGTTCTTGGGGTACATTATTGATCAGAAAGGGGTTCGCATGGACAAGGGGAAGGTGACTGCCGTTGTCTCCTGGCCAAAACCAACAACCATTAAAGAACTCCAGCGATTTCTAGGGTTTGCCAATTTCTATAGACGATTCATCCACAACTACAGTCTCATTACCGCTCCGCTGACCAACCTACTCAAAAACCACCCCAAGAAACTCTCCTGGCCTCCCGAAGCCGATGCAGCCTTCCAAGCTCTCAAACAATCCTTCACTCAAGCTCCACTCCTGACTCACCCCGATCCTGAAATCCCGTTCGTGGTCGAGGTAGATGCCTCGACAACTGGAGTGGGAGCCATCCTGTCACAACATCAAGGTACACCAGCATTACTCCATCCATGCGCCTATTTCTCAAGGAAGCTCAGCCCGGCGGAGAGAAACTATGACATCGGAAATCGGGAGCTATTGGCTATCAAGCTTGCCCTGGAAGAATGGCGACACTGGCTGGAGGGAGCCAAACATCCTTTCCAGGTGATTACAGACCATAAGAATCTCCAGTACCTCAAAGAAGCCAAAAGACTCTGTCCTCGTCAGGCCCGATGGTCCCTGTTCTTCTCCCGATTCCAATTCTCAATATCTTACCGACCTGGGTCAAAGCACATCCGAGCGGACGCACTTTCCCGTATATATGATCAGCCGGAAATCATGGAGACCCCAGCCAGAATCCTCCCAGAACAGATCACGGTCTGTCCAATCACCTGGTCCGCTCCTACAGTCATCGCCACTCCCGAATCCAGGACTCCGCCGGGCTGTCCCCCCAATCGTCGCTTCATTCCTGAAAACCAACGGGTAGATCTGATTCATTCCACCCATACATCTTTGGGCACAGGGCATCCCGGGACCAACAACACCCTCTCGCTGCTATCCCAACGCTTTTGGTGGCCGCACATGGCGAGGGATGTGAGGAGATACGTTCAAGGCTGTAGAGAGTGCGCTATGTCAAAGAGTCCTCACCATCTACCTGCAGGTAAACTCCATCCCTTGCCCATCCCAAACCGCCCCTGGTCACACCTAGGAGTTGACTTCATGACAGATCTCCCATCATCTGAAGGTAATACCTGCATTTTAGTCATTGTCGATCGATTTTCTAAATTCTGCCGTCTGATTCCCTTGAAGGGTCTGCCCACAGCCCTAGAAACCGCCGAAACCCTATTCAACCATGTCTTCCGATGCTTTGGGTTACCTGAAGACATAGTCTCGGACCGAGGACCCCAGTTCATCTCCAGACTATGGAAAGCCTTCTTCAGACTCCTAGGTGTGACCATCAGCCTTTCGTCTGGCTATCATCCACAGACCAACGGCCAGACAGAGAGGAAGATCCAAGAAGTGGGGCGGTTCCTCAGAACATTCTGTCACGGTCATCAAAACTCCTGGAGCCAGTTTCTGGGCTGGGCGGAATACGCCCAGAATTCCCTGCGGCAACCTACCACCGGACTTACGCCATTCCAGTGTATTCTGGGCTTCCAACCTCCACTATTTCCCTGGGATGGCGAACCTTCTGATGTCCCCGCAGTGGATTACTGTTTCCGGGAGAGCGAGAGGGTCTGGGACGATGCTCCTCACCATCTCCAGAGGGCAGTTCGCAGAGCCAAGGAGGTCTCCGACAAGAGGAGGATTCCAGGTCCTAACTATGCGCCGGGGCAGAAAGTTTGGCTCTCCACCAGAGACATCCGCTTGCGACTGCCCTCCCGAAAACTTAGTCCCAGATTTGTTGGTCCCTTCACCATCCTGGAGCAGGTCAACCCCGTCACGTTTAAGTTACAGTTACCACCACAATATAGAATCCACCCCACATTCCACGTGTCACTCCTCAAACCCTTTCACGACCCTCTGATTCCCTCCACAGAGCCTGGCCATGAAGAGGAACCTCCTCCCCCACTGATGTCGGAACTCGGATTCATCTACAAGATCAAGGACCTTCTACGGTCCCGACGTCGTGGTGGTCAGCTGGAATATCTTGTCGACTGGGAGGGATACGGTCCGGAGGAGAGATCTTGGGTCCCCAGATCAGATATATTAGATCCTGCACTTATGGAGGAGTTCCACTCCAATCACCCCGAGTTTCCAGCACCTCGTGGACGTGGTAGACCACCACGGCGTCGGAGGTATAGGCCCTCAGGAGCGGGCCCTGGGGAGGGGGGTAATGTCACGGATTGGCCAGGCTCTTCCACCAGCATCACGCAAAGATCACCATCACCTGAGTATTAACCACACACAGCTGCACCCAATCACTTATAGTCACTACATAAGCACACACCTCACTTCACTCAGTGTCCGGTCTCGTTCCTACGAAGCGGACTCTGAGTGAACACCTCCTGGTAATCACTAAACCCTCGATATCAGTATTTTGTACTTATCGGCTCTCTGTCTCTCCTAGTTTGTCCAGTGTTCCCGGTATCCTGTTTGCCTTGTATTTGTCGTAAGTCTGTCTTCCCCGCAAGCCCTCTGGTGTGTGCATTCGGTCTCCCTCAGTATCAGTCATCCAACCTGCCAACAAGGATCTCTACAAACAACCAGACTCCACTCACTTCTCCTCCGTTCTCCTGATGTGCTTATATGTTGTAAATAAACTTCGTTAATAACTCACTCACCTTCCTTGTCCGTCTGCTTCCCATAACAACATTACATTTTGTACGTTTACTACTTTTATTTATATTTATACAGTATTATAATGTTTGTTTTCTCGTGTATGTTGTTTAAAGCATTAAAATAAATAATAAAAAAAGACTACAGCACATAACTTACTGGAAAACTGGTTGTCTTACAATCAATTATTGTAAAATTAATTTTAAAAATAATAAATGATAAATATGTCTAGCATATTTTTATATTAATGCAACAGAGTACAGTATTTATGATTTTTGCTTTAATAATGATTGATTTTGGTGTAATGCATTTATTTAAACATTACAGCAACACACCATACATATTCGTAAATAATTTCATTACAACTGTTAAAGGGACTGTTCAGACAAAAATCTAAATTTCCCATTAATTTACTCATGCACAGCTCATCAAAGATGTAGTTACCCTTTTTCTTCTGTAGAATATTAAAGAAGGGTTTTGGCTGAATCTGTGCTCAATGCTGATTCATATAAATGGCAGCCAATTGTGATTTTTGTTTTTTAGATTTAAAATACACATACAAACAAGTCTAAATCAATAGCCATTGCACCTGGTGACACCAAAGTCTTGTGAAGTAAAACTACTGGTCTGTGTAAGAAATTGAACATTATTTACTATATTATTAGCTTTAATTTAAAGTCTCCTCAAACAGTACTCATAAATGTCTGCCGTTGATTGTGTAGCTTTTTTTAGCAAGGAGTGTGCCCTTGCAGAAACGTGACAATACTACAAATGCAATGCAGACATTCGTGAGTATTGTTTGAGGAAGCTTTTGACCAAAAGCCATTAATATTGTAAATAATGTTCAATTTCCCTAATTAATGGTAGATAAAATTTTTGGGAGAACTATCCCTTTAAATCTACAACTGTTCTGTCACATCTTTGGGAAATTTGAGGAAAGACACTTACTGTACATAATATCAGTATCAGTATGCTAATGTATTTTAATATTAAGTGGAAAATCATCCAAAGCAAAATGAATTATTTATTTGTGTGTAATTTAAAATGTTGTTTTATGAGATTTCTTTTTATATTTAATGTTTATTAGTAAATTGATTCAATAATACAAAGGCTTAACTTTCTGATGTCAGGAAGAATATAATTTATTATTATTAAAAAAAATTAAATTTCACATGTCTTTGGTTGTTTCTCATAGTATAGCAATTGTCCCCATTGTTTGGCAATGTTATGAAAACACCTGAGTGTATTAAGTCCCTAAATTTCATTTATGTATACATTAATTCATGAGAGGCTATGTGCTTGTTTAATTGAATATTATGTTTATTTACAGCAAATTATGTTCTGCTCACCTGACTTATGCAGAGTTCTGTTCTGTTCTTTCATCTAGATACTCCTTGGCAGCCAGTCTTTGTATGGAGTCCACCGTGATCTACTGTATAGAGGTAAAGTTGTCTCTTTTCCCACAGACTATCAGGTACTTTTTAGTATTATTTTCTGGCAACAATGTTTACGTTGTTTTTGATTATGCAATATTATGCGATATCTCATAGCCATGTACAATGTGAAATTCATATAAAAATTTTAATTCTCTTAATTTTTTCACGCACAGCCCATTCAAGATGTAGGAGCCTTTTTTTTCTTCAAACTGTGGTACGTTTACTACTAGTGGTATGCGGACTTCTGTCTAGTGGTACGCAGAACAATTACTAAATAATAAAAGAAAAAATGTTTAAACCTTTGACGTGTACAATAACACCAATGTGACCAGCTCCGGCTGTTCTCTGAAGTGTACAAGCACACTGCTGTGCTTAGAAAATTTAGTGCATCGGGTCATCAGATGCTAAAAAGAATGTATGTTTAAAGTGTGTTTTCGATATATATATAGTTATTTGTTTTGTAAAGCTGCGTGGCTTTCATTTTCGTTTGTTACCTCAGATTTAGGCTAATTTGTCACGAGACTTTCCATGCTTGAAGATTGGAGCTAGAATATAATTAAAGTTAGTTTCTGTGTGCGGTTAATGCAAACTCCACTGTGTACTTATTAAGATGTGATCTTAGTAGCACCTAATCACGGTAGGCTATTGCCACTCGTATGAATGGATAAATCACGTAGCCTATGAATTGGTCAAGCACTGTATTGATGCTTTTAATCCATACCTGTCAGCTCTCCCGTTTTTTACCAGGATTCTCCTGGATTTTACAATTTTGTCCAGCGATCATTCCGTTTAAGTATTTCCCCTATTTCTAATCTTTCTATGAAAAGTGAAAGTATCAATGGGCCGATTACAAATGTGCTATAATTGCAAGAGCTGTTCAAGAGAATTATGCTTTCGCTTTACTTAGGCTTGACAACACGTTGAAATTATTATTAAAATAACCACATTATTATTCACATAAACATGTATGTTCACTTGACATGTTTATTATGTTATGAAATTTTTATGCTTTAGAAGAATCAAAAACTTACATACAGCACCTTTAATTGTTTTTTGTTTATGTTGGCGACCAATCATTACTTGTGAGTAAACAATACAGCAAGATTGTGTAGACAATCTTGTCATAACCAGAATGGTATTACAGCCCAACACTATGATAGTTTTTTGTGTTCATCTTTACAAGGGTCCAGTGACTACTAGGGGGTCTCTGCAAACTTTCAATGAGGACCATTAGACTTCTTGAGAAGGATTGGCTCAGGGAAGGATTGACTGCAACCATCTCACCCCAACCCCTGGGTGCATCAGCATTGGATATTATGGGTTAAACCTCCTGTCTATTGTTTAGCTTGGCCCTAATGGTTAAAGAAGTGGACTTGTGTTCAGATGGATGAAGATTCAGTCTCAGTACTAGCAGGGATTGTACATGTTGGGATTGAATAACCAGCACTCTCAACACACTCTATACCAGTGGTGGGCAAACTTTTTAGACCTGAGGACCACATTAAGTTTTGCAAACTAAGTGAAGGGCCACTTGTCAAATTCTTCAAAAAATAACTTTATTTATAGTGGCAGGTTATGCATGAAACCTGTAATATCAGACAGCAACATGTCACATTAACACAAAACAGACTTTTTTATATTATTAAGTCAAATTTACAAGTCAAATTAATTTGCACTGCTATTTATATTTACTTATCAATTATCATAAAACAATAAAATAATCCCTTATAAAGTATAATAATAATAATGTAATAATTTTTACTGTGGAAAATAGAAAAGATATTGTCTGATAGAAAACAAATCTCATATTAACACATTATAAATAATTCTTAAAGTTTACTATTCAGTCAAGTTTACAATAATCTAATTTGCACTGCTTTTAGAATATATCAATCATAATAAAACTTGATAAAACCATAAAACTTTGATAAAATAACTTTTTAAAGTGGATGTGTGCATGGAAAATATATTCTTTGACAAAAACTCATTTAACCAGCTATTATTATATAATTTGAGTCAAATTTACAACAATCTGATTTGAGCTTGTGTTAATATGCTCATATCAATCATAAAACTATGAGATAAAATGAAAGAAGAATCTTAGTCTTTTTTTATTCTAAGTCAAGTTATTACGAGTGTGTTAATGTGAACAATGAGCCTGTCCCCTCTCTTCGCAAGGGTGTCAAAGTCTGGAGTCGGCTACGATTAAAAACGTGAGGCGCAGCCGGTGGTTAAAACGCGAGGTGTGTAGAGCACATAAGCAGCGCGCAAAACCGTCGCAGCCGATAGTAAAGCGTTCAAAATAGGCACCTCTTAACGCATAAATCGCTTTCCGTGTGATCATCCTTTTAGATTGTAGTCTTTAAAAACAGCAATACTTTCTTAGCATGTTAGACCTACTGCTTTCTGTCCGATATTGGTGAAGTATTTTGTTGTTCATTTTTCCTTAAACACACAACATACAGAGTCAATTTTTCTTATTTTTCCACATGAAACTGACATCCCTTAAAAATTATGTCACGTTTTAAATTTCGCAATTTGCAGTCACACTACAACCTTAGTGTGTCCGAGCCTAAACGAACAACAGTTTGGTGAAGTGATGCCATGTGATGGCAGTATTGCAAGCGGTAAAGTTAGTCTAATTCTGGAACACACTCTCGGATATTAAAATACACTTATAAATTATTTAAAATATTTACAAGTTTGCCTTTACATGTCCACTTAGGGCACTTTTATAATATACTTGTAGTTCATAGTAGTTAAGCTCAAGATCAAGTGTACTCAACTGTGCTGTTTTTTTTTTTAACTAAAATATGCTACAAAATACATTTTTTAGCATTTTAGTACAATTCAAAGTCTTCTATGCACTTTTAAACTTTTTAAAAAATTTACCGGTACAAAAATACACTTGTTATTCATTCACAGTATAAAATTAACATACAAACAAAAATATGCTAGAACTTTTTTTTTTAATCTCACCTTATTTTGGACACACATGGTCCAAAAACAAACGAACTATGAAGACACAAAAGTTAAAACATAAAATTTCACAAATTAAGTCACATACTTGCATAAGATTATGACACCAATAGTTCCACAGGCTAAAGTAAAATCTGATTTTTTCTAGAGTAAAATTTAAGACAGAATTTAATTTTAATTTGTTAGTAATTTTTTGTTATTGTCCGACTCTGTAAACAGTATAATCTACATACACCTGTACATAATCCACAAGCTGCTCCTCTGTTCTCATGGGCTCTACACAGAAGTCATGATCAGTGTTGGGCATCTCTGTGACAAGGAGATTGAGAAACAAGTCAGATAAATTGAATTTACACACCTATCATATGCATGGAGGACAAACCTGTAAAAACCATAACTAAGTAAATAAATCCATTTTAAAATAGATAAAATATGAAAATGAATGTTTTTTTCTTCGTTCAAACATTTATTCATTTTTGAACATTAGTTCCGTATTTACTTTTTCTTTAGCTCAACATGATAACAAGAGGGGTGGCTATCAGTCATCAAAAGGCAGTCTTTATGCTATCATTGGCTTATCTTTTTTTTCTGGCTTCTGATGATTGAAATTATCAGACAACAGGCTAATATCAACAGTAATGTTTGTACATAAATGCAATTTGGTTACCTGGAAGGTCAGTCCTAGGTCGTTTCTGATTTCAAAATCCTCGCTTTCTGAAGTTCTGTCTTCCAAGGAGAATTTGTTATTGGATGTATTCTCTTTATTTTGACGATTAGACCGTGATAGCTGACCCCTCACAGCGCTGCGTTTTTGACTCAAAATTGCCTCAGTGCATCACAGAATTGGGCAGGGCTCCTTCTGCATACTTTGCTTCAGTTTATTGTGAATAGTGCCATTCAAGCACACTTGAACTCAACTGCACAATTACAAAAATAAAAGAAATCTACTATATTTTTTAACAATGTATTCTTTAAAAGTAATTAAATACATATGACATTACCAGTTTATGAGGCAATGATTACATTTTTATCAAATCCAAGAAATAAAACTTTGCAAAAAAGAATTAACAACATCAACACTAGACTACTACTAACCAAAAAGTGAATTAAAATACATATATAAATACACTTACATCTTGTTCTTGAAATGCTTTATTTTTGCACACTGATTTTGTAGTTAATTTGCAGAGTATTATTTTAATACTACTGTAAGTGTCACATTGGGGAAATGCAGTTAAATTTATTTTATTTTTATTTATTTATTTATTTTTTTATACCTGCTCCGGGTGTGTGGTTAGTATGGTCACTGCTGTGTGTGCACTTGGACGGGTTAAATGCAGAGAACAAATTATGTTTTGGTATGGGTCACCATACTTGGCCACATGTCAGGTCATTTCACATTTAAAAATGTAATTAGATCAAATGCCTTATTTTATTTTATGTATTATGATGGCAGGTTACAACTTACAACACCATTTCCAGTAAGTATTTAATGTGAAGTCATTTTAGAACTTGACTAACTATTATGATGCCAACTAAACAACATCAAACATCAAAGCTGGCAACATCCTTACTGCAAAAGTCTTAAAACAATTCATGATGAGTGCAGTTGAGGTGTAACCATGTCAAAATTCTATCAACAACAGCATTTAGAGTAAATAGGATTATTTTATTCAATCTCTTTAATTTGTCTTGTTTTTTTTATTTGAATTTGAACTTGAAATGAGCATAGAAAAGCCATCAAATAACCAAGCATATAAATTGAGGTTTTGCCTGTCTGATGCTTCAACAGTTATATGTGGACTTGAGACTGTGTGCTCTTATCTTGAGAGGAGCATCAGAGAATGGAGCACCATAATCCTAACTAAAATAGCAATTTTGCTATAATCTTTTAGATTTTAATATTCTATTTTGAAATTATGAAAACATAAATTGTAAAAGTTATATACATAATTACTATAATTGTTACATATAAAACAAATTTGAATAGCAATTTATTATATTCAAATGAGTAAATGCAATACGTTCACAGTGTGCAATTGTTTTGTTTAAAAGAGTGGTCAAACAAATTTATTCTCTATATTTTCTAGAAGCTTCATTAAAATAAGTCATGTACATGTGTCTGATTTCTTTGGCTGTGCAATCTGTACAATAAAAACACCAATACCTTGACAGCATTGTGTGCAAGTTGCTAAATGTTTTGTTGCAATAATTGTTTTGCTACACTTTATTTTTAATGAGACTAATATTGTGAATAATGCTTTAAAATGTGATTATTTATTCAGTGAATCGTTTTCTTTTGCAACAACATATAAAGTTGTTTATATATGTGTAGAGTTAGTAATAAAGTGCATTGAGTTGTACCATTTGTATAGTGTAATGTTTTTATTTTACTCAATTCGATTACATTTATCAGGTATTTATTTATTTATTTATTCATTTATTTATTTGTAATTTAAGCAATTGTCACTTTCGCCACGTTTATTGGAGATTTAATTTGTTTTAAAATATAAAAATTGTTCGATGTGTAGTACACTTCAATCAGTGACTTGGGGTCAGATCTAAATGACAAAATCTTGGATCACCCCTCATTATAAACGGAATTACTAATTGTCAAGCTTGTATATCAGGCTTAAAATAATTTAGCAGTAAACATGTTAAGCTATTCTTTCACCAAAATAGCAGGCAATAAGCATCAACCAGTAATATGCAGATAAGAATGCTGCTTTGCATTTTGCATATATTTGTGTGTGGAGGCCCTATAGGCTACTGTTTTTTCATTAATTCGATATTTTGTTCAATAGCTTTTGATCTATGCTTGCATTATTTCAACGTTTTCTATATGCACAATCTAAAAAGAACTGTCTAAATTGTGCTCTTTAAATCTGTCATAAAAGATAATGCAGCATAAATTGCATTTGATCATTAATGCAAAACCTATTACCAGTGAAATTTTTTTCTTTATTACATTTGGCTATTTAAAAAATCTTTTGAGAGTTGGCAATATATTTATATAGTTTTTCGTCTGATTTGCTGCTGCTGTGATCTGAGTAAGTGTTTTAATACTTTCACTATTTTGATCTCTATTTTGGTCTTTACTTTTCTAATACATTTGAATAAAGAGTTTGCAAAAAAAAAAAAACATTATTTTATATATTATTTCATATGCATTATTATTTATAAATATGTATGTATGTATACATACATACATACATACATACATACACATACATACATACACATACATATATATATATATATATATATATATATATATATATATATATATATATATATATATATATATATATAAATATATATATATATATATATATAATTTATATATAATTTATAATTTATATATATATATATATATATATATATATCCTGACAATAAGTCTTGGACTTTTTGTTTAAGAAGCCAGTCTTAAATAAGTCTTAAATAACTCACTTCAAATGTTTTGTTGTTCTTGTTGATACCTGAACAAAAAATACACTACATAGGCCTATAAAATGAAGCAAGTCTTAAATAACTCACCTCAAATGTTTCGTTGTTCTTGTTGATACCTGAACAAAAAATACACTACATAGGCCTATAAAATGAAGCAAGTGTTAAATAACTCACCTCAAATGTTTTGTTGTTCTTGTTGATACCTGAACAAAAAATACACTACATAGGCCTATAAAATGATACCAAACGAAATTTGTTTAAAAAAAGATTTTTCCAACAAAAAAAGGGTTTTTAAAAAAGTTTGTCTGACTCGCTCCTTTTCTTCCAGCATACGCCCGTACCTTATAGCACATCCTTATAGCGATTTAAAAAATAGAACTCAAGCAGGCCTAATATTTAAATTACATAAAAAGTAGCCTTGACTACCTTTCCGAGTACCTTTGAAAGGGAGGGAAGGCTACAATGCGAGTGAAAGAGGATCTCACTTTTCACTTATGTTTGCAAGTCTATATATATTTTATTTTTAGGCATTTAATATAAACATTTTAAGAAGAATTAATGATTTAGGGAGATACATTGTCCCAATAAACTAATATAAAAATAATTTAGCAAGCTGAGGTAGTGTGAAATGATGAAGACCCTGGATATATAGCCCGCTCCCACCACTGATAGTGATAGTGGCATTCTTTAAAGATCAGTCACCTTTCCCCGCGCACCGCGTCCCCCACCCGCCGCACACTCCAATATCTAATATCCAAATTCGTTCTCTTACTCTTAAAACAATTAAATAAACTTTTCACGTTATTTCCCAAAAATTATATTCTTTGATTTGTTCTCATTTTAAAAATACACTGTATATGTTATGATAAAATGTCAAATAAAATTGAAATGTAGGCTTTTCTGCACACAATTACCCAACATTGCTGCACATTTCTACAACTATCACCAACATTTCACTACTACAGTATTACCATCAGTCAGATTTGGTCCCCCCCACCTCTCAGACCAGAATTGCACCCTTGGTCTAAAGAGCTTAAGTTGAATGCTGCTTCATAAAATAATTTTGCCTCAGGACATATCTCGCAGGTTTATTTTTAATAGTTTTCATTTAATTTTTTTGTTTCAAAACATCAATGTTCTCTTTAAAGTTCTCTTTAAAGTATAACTGTTGTTTTGTTTTTTTACTTAATGGCCCAGTATGTTTTGTATTTTAATTTCAATTTCAGTCACCTTGCATATGCATTTGAAATATAATGCGCGCATAACCGCGGAAAGAAGAAAAAACTGTCAAAGGTTAGAGCTAATTCATCAAAATTAGCTATATTAAAATACAGCATGTAAGTTAATACAGGCAGAGTGTGAACAAACTCAAGGTAAGGCTTAGATATGCGCGTCCCTTTTAATGCATTTAAAAAAATTTGCGGCCTTTTTATAGGCTACAGGCTACTATGGTGTATAATGTTTCTTTTATTATTTTTTATTTTGTATGGTAAAGAACAATGCACTGTATGTTATTAATGTAAACTTAGGTTAAAATTTACCATTGATAAACGTGACCTACCTCAAGCAGATCATTTAAAGTATAATAAAATAATGTTAACGTCAATGTTCTTCTTTAAAGTAAAATTGTTGTTTTGTTTTTTTACTTAATGCATCAGTATGTTTTGTATTTTAATTTTAATTTCAGTCACCTTACATATGCATGTGAAATATAGGCTAATGCGCGCATAACCGCGAAAAAAAGAAGAAAAAGCTGTCAAAGGTTTGGCCAGTGTGTTTTTTTGTCTAATAAATGATAGTTTTTTTTTACTTTAAAACTTTAAAACAGATTGCTATTTTTCTAATGACATATGATTTAATAATTTGTATTTTAAAATTTCTCTTGTTTGAATTTTTTTAACTGCACTTTTTAGGAAATGTTTTAGTACATCAAAAAGTGTGGTTATAATGACATCTGACTGGCTAATCCAGCAAAAAAGTCACTAAAATGTAGTATTTAAATCTCATAGTTAAATAGAAACTGAGGCGTATAACTGCAAAAAAGTCCACTTGAGAAAAAAAGAACCATCCCTTTCACCAGGCTGGCTACGGGCCTCATGTGTGCGCATGAGTTGATATGTTGCCTTTTTATAGTCTACATGCTACTATGATGTATAATAATGTTGTTATTGTTGTTTTGTCTGGTAACCTTAGGCTAAAACTGATAATTCATAAACGTGTTAGAAATAAAGCATGAAAAAAACACTTTAAAAACTATTTCTTTTGCTTATCGGGAAAAAAACATACAGTTGGTTAAAAGGATATATTTATTCTGAGAAAAAAAGCAAATACAAATACGAAAATAACAATGTTTTTTTTTAAGTTGTCTCTAATACTGAAGACGTCGGTGGGCGCTAACAGAGGTTCGTGGGGACCGTAGAAATTCGTTCACTCTGTCCTTTATGCGTTTGCTGTCAGCGCTGGTCAGGTTAGGGAATCTCTAAATCACGCTGTCTCTAACGAACTGTTTTAGGTTCACGGGCAAAGCAACTTTGCCTCTCGAACCATCCCAGTTCGTTGTGGATGCCCACTCCGCGTAGCGCTGGTCTGGCACAACTGCACGAAACAAGAACAGTAAATCGGGATGGCAACTTGAATTTGGAGTCGGGCCAGCAGAGGTGACTTCGGACTGTTCCATATCCTCATTCAGGTTAACGGGTGTACGCATGGGGTCTTGTGTCCACTGAGCTTCCGTTGCTGCTGTTTGCGCTTCTTTCAGCTGAAGCACAGTGGTTGCATGAGTGCAATGAGGTCAAGCCAAAAAATAAAGACGAGCTTCTTAAAGCCATCGAAACATTCTGGCGGCACCTTCAGAAAGTTTTGCCAGCTGTGGTAGAGCGCAACGGAGGCTCCACTGGAATGTAGCAGATGTGTTAAAACTTGGTATTATTAATTAATGTGTTATTAATGTGTTTTTGTGTTCTTCGTCTTGTACGCTCGCAGTGTTATTGTGCGTCAACGTCACGTTTATCTGTCCTTAAGCGCGCATATAGTCGAACATTTCTGCTCGACATCGGTAGAAACAAACTTCACAAGTTAAACTCTGCGGACACTGATGAGCTGCAAGATCTCGGCTTGCTCCGGATGCCTACCCATCCTCTGACCCCACCTCACCACCCTCGCCTACAATGGGAGGCGCTTCAAGCGGCGCGAGAGGAAGCAGAAGAGGGGTAAGCGCGGGGGTATCCGAACTAGGCTAGCGGCTAACCCCCACAAACCCGCTATCCCCTCCATCATTCTAGCGAATGTACGCTCGCTAGACAACAAACTGGACTACATCCGTCTACTTCGTTCATCACATTGGACTGTAAAGGACTGTTGTGGTTTTGTGTTTCCGGAAACTTGGCTCAACGACAACGTTCCGGACAGCGCCATTTAGCTCGACCAGCTAACATGCTACAGAGCAGACAGAGCTATCGTCGCGGGAGGTAGACCTGCGGTGGCGGGCTCTGTGTTTATATCAATGAGTCATGGTGCCGCGATGCCGTTGTAGTCCGCAAATACTGCTCACCACTGGTGGAGTTCATGATTATCAAGTGCCGTCCGTTTATCTACCGAGGGAATACACAGCCATTTTGCTTTTCGCTGTTTACATCCCTCCCAGCTCCAAATGCAAACAACAGGAGTGAGGCACTAAATGACCTTACCTGCACATTAGTGAGCAGCAGACAGCCCACCCCGATGCTTTTCTCATCCTGGCAGGGGACTTTAACCATGCAGACCTAAAGAGTGTGTTTCCAAAAATACAACAACACATAGACTTTCCAACACGGGGCAATAACACACTGGACTTTGTTTACACCACACAGAGAGGAGCTTACAAAGCCTTCCCCCTCCCCCACCTTGGGCCTCAGACCACTTAACTGTTATGCTAATGCCTGCTTACAGAACCGATCGTTAAAGTCACCAAACCGGTTTGCAAGGAGATACAAGTGTGGCCAGAAGGTTCTTCAGAGGCTTTACAAGACTGCTTCAATACCACAGACTGGGATAATGTTCAAACAGGCTGCCACTTACAACACACCACTGACCTCCAGGAGTATGCTGAGACTGTTACAGCCTACATAAAACAAATGCACTGAGGATGCCAAAAAATCAACCAGCAGCGTCTCTACTTCCTCCACAAACTCAAAGAGCAAGAGCACCAGCCCCAATCATGTACACCTTCTACAGAGGCACTATTGAGAGCATCCTGACCACAATTATCATGTTTACAAGTTCTTTTTGCACTATACTGTTCTTTATCTGCACAACTCTGGTTTACTTTGCACTCATTTGCTATATGCCCTTAATGTCACTGTATTGTTTACAATTGTATTACCTATGTATATTTTTTAGACCACATTATGTGGCAATGTATATACTGTAAATTTCTTTTTCTTAAACTGTAACTATTTTAATATATATATTTTTATATTAATGTTAAGCACCTTGGGTCTGAGAGTAACGCAATTCGATTCTCTATATGTCTTGTACATGGTGGCTGAATTGACAATAAAACTGACTTTGACTTGACTTAAACTGACATTTTATTACACCATATCAGTATGTTGTCTCTTTTTTATAAATGGTTGAAAATTTACAACACATAAACTAAGACACACACACACACACACACACACACACACACACACACACACACACACACACACACACACACACACACACACACATTAATTTATATATATTTGGTTGACAATAAATAAATAAAAGAAAGAATTAATGAATGAATCCTACAGTCTGCTTGTGCCTCTATGTTTATAGAGTTACTGGAGAAATCCAGTAAGACACAGTCAAATATTCAGTCCAAATGCACTGGAGAGACCTGAAACATGTTAATTTTTCCTTATTGGCTATATGACATTTAGATGTTGCATATTATCTGTGGTTTAAGGAAAGTGTTTAAGTATTTCAGCACATAAAAAGCAAATATAGCTTATAGCCCATTTCGTTGCGCTCGGCAGCATTTCACTAACAAAGCTCTTCATGTAATTTCATTTTCAATTTTAGCACGTCATATAAAAACATCGACACAATTGTTTGGGGACACAAACACTTTTTTGCAATTTTCCCCCGATGCGTTTTTAAAGTGGCACTGCATAGCGGGATAACAGAAAAAGGTCGCATTCTGCTTTCACATCTCCCCAAAAATGCTCTGTTTGCACGATTTGATTATTATCATCGTACCCACTATATAATTATTTAAAACCTTCTCTGGTGTTTATTGTTTTTAGAAAATATCTAAAATCTTTTAAAAAAATATCTTGTAAAATGAAAGTTTAATTTGGCTTTAAACGGTTTTATTTATGTAGGCTACATAGACCTACCTAAACTGTTATAGCTTGCTTTTGCTTGTTTATATTGGTTTATTTATTTAAATGCGGTTTTATTATATCCGATAATGTAATTCTTTAAATTAGATTTTAATAGGGCTCTGGCAATTTTTTCAAGATTTGACACTTGTTTTGAGTCTACAAAAGGGGACAGGTAATGGTGTAAAGTTTATGTCTTCTGTTGTCTTTAATATGGTGTATAGATTATTATGCGTTATTGAAACATCAAGGGGGACGCAGCAAAGTCACTTATAAATTAAAATTGTATTATGCAACAGCCTTACATTTAAAATGAAAACATAAGGGCGATTATAAAAAACACATTAATAAATAAACAATTATAAATTTGTTTAGGTTGTCTTTATTTTAATGCCCTTGTGATTATGGTGTGCTTCATCAGTATGGGTGTACGTTATAACTAACGTGATTCAAATGATGGATCTGCGACAGAGAAACTAGGTTTTTTTATTTATTTATTCATTTATTTATTTATAATTTTTTAAATAATGATGACAATATTCACTGTCTAAGCATTCCTCGGTATACTACCAACAAATTACGCCCCTGTACCCAAGTAGCCTACCTAAGTTAATTTACATTTCATGTAAAAATTAAGAAATCAAAAAAAGATCAAAGTATTATGCTTATATCCGTACAAACGAACATGTTTGTTGTTTAACTTTCGTTGATAAACAACACAATACAGCCTATACAGCCTATAATAATGTAGGCTAGTTAAATAGAAATAACTTTAACTGCTTGAAACAGTAAACGTTACATTTTAGAAACTTCAACAAATACTAATCAATATAATATAAATAGTAACGAAGAACAAAATATTAGCCTAGGCTTGTAACAACATAAGTCAGATGTTGAAAAAAACTGCGTCTCTCCGCCTTTTGTTTTCTATTATATTTAAATTCTTTGCCAGAAAAACTAACATGTTGACTTTGTTCGGTTTAAGCGGAGACTTATTTGAGTTTACAATGTTTCCAGCAGCACTGAGACGGTGTGCCTGTAGTGCATGCAGATACTTTTTCGCAACCGTGGCAAAGAGGGTATCTTGCTACCGCCGCCTGCATTTCACGGAAACCAGCTCTACATTGGCGGAGGGCGGCGCGTTCCTCAACTACCAAATAGGCTGTTCCATTTCTCATCAACGTCTACTATTTATCAGTTTCTCTCTTGTATTTGGCCATTTTTGAAAAGGCCTCTCTGCCGTACCTGGCTGGACTAGCTGGGCATTTGCGTTCAGTAGATGACAACCAGAGCTGGCTCCGCATTTCATGGGCTGGGTGACATTGACCGCAGCTCTGGAGGTTCGACGTGTTTGTCCATTTAACACTTATTTTTCTAAACAAGAAAAATATTCATAAATGTATAGGCTACTTGGCAACAAACAGAAAACGTGTGTTCTAGAGTGATCGTCATCACGGTGACCGTCACAGCCCTTACATATGACATTGCATACATGTTTTATAAGCTATAAAATGAAAGCCTCAGTTTGGTGCGGAGTTATCATTATATACCAAAATCAAGAAAATCTTGGATTTGTTTGATTCGTAGATTGTAGGCTATTTTAAAAGCTGATATTATATAAGAACTATTAATAACTGTAATTTTCTAAAAAATTAAATAAATAAAATAAAAAAGGGGTTTGTTGGTTGTAGCCCACCCTAAATCATCAACAGCCTGCTTTTTTAAGTTTATAAAGCGGCTCCAGACAGCACAGAGGTGATCTGCATCAGCGCTGGTTATTGTCTCTGGTTAAACTTGAAACAGCGACCACAAGTACTCTCCTCCATCTTTAAAAGTTTGCCATACTCACATTGACAACCCAAACCCCGCTGTCACCTCAACAGAAACCCTGCAGTGCTTTCATTTGACTGAACAATGAAACAGAAGTAACACGCTTTTCCGCTCGAGCACACAGCACACAACGGCAAAACTTGAAGCTGCTGAGCGAGCATAAGCAGAGCGTAAAACACTGGCTGCAGTCAGTAAACCATTTAACAGATGCCCCGTATGCAGCCAAACTTTAAAAATGTATAAAGCATATTTTAATCGTTTAACCGATACCATTCATCGGTTACAAACGCACCCTTTCGGTTATTGCTTAATCGGTTATTTTGAGCATCCCCACTAAACGCATGTGCAAGCTCTATTTTTTTTCTCTCACGGCCGCACGCCGGAGAATCCGGCATGGTGCCGGAATACTTAAGCCCTGGTAAGATCATGTTTATTACTAAGAAAACTAAATCAAAATTATATTTAATTGAACACATCCTGATCACATAAGGTACGCACAGAAAAGTCTGTTTAGTGTTGTGGAAAGGCAAAGCTGAATATCTGTGGTTAAACTGCCACCCAGCGGTCAAAAGCTGCTGGCGCACCAAGTACCGCTGTCGCCGCGGTATGAATGGCGCCAAAAGGAACACATTGAAGTAGTAACATCTGTATTACTGAAACTTAAACAAACCTATTATGACCAAGGGGAAAAACCTGGGAAACTTTTAGCATGGCGCATTAAACAACAACAAACAGAAAGATCTATTAATTACATAGAAGATTCAAGCCGGCAGAACTATAGTAGATCCTAAAGAAATTAATGAGGCCTTCAACATATTTTATGAGAATTGGTATAGCTCTGATGTAATCCAGACTTGTTGAACAGACACAATCTCTAAATAACATTAATATTCCTAGAATGTCAGAAAATGAAAGTAAAACATTAGATGGAGAATTAACAAAAATAGAAATTGTAGAAGCAAATCAATTGTATGCAGGCAGGTAAAGCGGCAGGTCCAGATGGCATACCTATAGATATTTATAAAAAAATTCAGTCTAAATTAATTTCACCTCTTTTGGAGATGTTCCAGGAGTCCTTTAGGAATGGTCTTCTTCCTACATCCATAAGGAGTGCCCATATAACTTTACTTCCAAAACCAGGAAAACCAGATTTAAAATGCGAAAATATGCGCCCAATCAGCCTTTTAAATTCAGATACAAAAATACTTAGCAAAGTTCTTGCAAGAAGATTGGAGGGCTTACTCCCTCGGGTGGTGGGAGAAGACCAAAATGGCTTTATTCTAGGGAGAGAGGGCTTCCACAATGTCAGACGAGTGCTCAATATCTTATATAGCCAGAGAGGAGCGAAAGACACAGCAGTACTTTCTCTTGCAGAAAATGCTTTCGACCGCGTCAAATGGCATTATTTATTTGACGTGCTTACTACGCTTTGGCTTTGGTGATACATTTTGTAAATGGGTTAGACTACTTTGTACGGAGCTCACAGCAGAATTTTTGACAATTAATGTTGTTTCTAAACCCTTAAAATATCTAGAGGATTGCCCCACAGGGAAGTCCTCTATCACCTCTATTATATATCCTTGCTATAGAACCCTTCGCCATAGCAGTGAGAACGCATAATGCCATATATGGAATTCGAGAGAGCCACTTGGAACATAAATTAGCATTATTTGCAGACGATATTATTTGTTCTTAAAAAATCTAAGTAGCTCTATTCCTGCACTCCTGGATCTATTAGAAACTTTTGGAACAATATCTGGATATAAAGTTATCACTCCAAATCATCTATAATGTTACTTAATGAATCCAGAGAGAAAAAATAGCCAAGGTTATGCTTCTATTTTAATTCAAACGGATAATTTTACATATCTGGGTAATAAAATCGTAGATGAAATAAATAGACTGCTCAAATAAATTATGACCCAAACAGTCAATAGTAGCCTGAAACTCGTACAGTACAAATTGTTAATGCGAACATTCATAACTCCTGCTATATTGCACAAGTTTAATGATAATATTCCAGATACCTGTATAAAGGGCAATGAGGTAAGAGGAACACTTTATCACTGTATTTGGGAATGTGTGAAAGTGAACCCCTTTTGGCAAAGTGTTAGTGAAATAATTGACCAAATTTTATCAAAGAAATTACCATTAGATCCTAAGATTTTTATCCTGGGTATATTTCCTGTCAGCCCTCTCTTACAAAGCAGAAAGGTCAGATTCATAAATATGTGTATTTTTCAAGCTAAACGTATTATTGCTCTTAATTGGAAAAATTAAATGAACCTAGAATAGGAAAGTGGATTAAAGAAATGGCATCGCATATGTCAATGGAAAAGATCACGTACATTGTCAAAAAGAAACAAAATGTGTTTGAAGATATCTGAGACCTTTTAATAACTTTCCAAAGTACAATGTAAAATGTTGACAGTCTACTACAACAGAACAAGCTTAGGAACATGGGAAGTATCATGGTCTAAAAAGACTCAGGAAACACTCTCTACCTGTTTTTTCCCCATTTTTTTATTATATTTATTTATTTATTTTTATTTTATCTATTTATTTATTATTATTTTTTTTTTGGGGGAATGGGTTGTTGGGAGGGAGAATGGGGGGTAAAATTGCCTTCATGATTATTATTCTGTAATTGTGTAATCTGTTGTGATATGCAAATAAAAAAGCAATAAATATATTGTACAAAAAAAAACATACGTTTATGACCTAAATTCGTTAATTTTAGGAACATTTTGTCAAAATTACATTGCAAGAGCATAACCTCAAAAACCTAATTAACTTGTTTGTTCTTACTTTTCATTAACATAATCAGAAGCAAAACTTTGTGATCTTGTAAAAAATTATTTGATTCTCACTGTCTGGTCAATTATAATGCTTACAAGTTAGCTACCTCTCAAAATCTTTTGAAATTCTTTATATTTGTCAGTAATACTTGTTAAAAAAAAATTAGTGATATAAGTGTTCATTTTTCAATTCATCCTTATTTCTATTGCACCTTTACAATGTAGATTGTGTCAAAGCAGCTTCACATGGAATATTATAGTAGTTGAAACTTGTCTGTCCAGTTTCCAGAGTTGAAGTTTAATTTTCACTGCTGAACGTCCAATCACTGAGAGCAAATACATTGATGCGCAGCTCCATAAGTCCGGAACCATGCAGCCAGTAGTGACAGCGGAGAAAAACAAACATCATCAACTGACGAAAGTGAAGGAAAAAAAAAAAAACGAGAGAAACCAGGCTCAGTTGGGCACGACCATTTCTCCTCTGGCCAAACTTTTTGTGCAGAAATGCAGTCTAGGCACCAGAGGCTGGAGAACACTGGGACATCCATTGTGGAGAAGCTGCAGGTGGGAGAGGTCACTGGGATCAATACGAAGAATTTCAATTCACCTTTATTTGTATAGCGCTTATACAATGTAGATTGTGTCAAAGCAGCTTCACATAAAAGGTCATAGTAAATTGAAACAGTGTAGTTCAGTTTTTAGTGTTTAAGTTCAGTTCAGTTTAGCTCAGTTCAGTGTGGTTTAAAATCACTACTGAGAGTCCAAACACTGAAGAGCAAATCCACAATGCGCAGTTCTACAGATCCCGAACCATGCAAGCCAGTGGCGACAGCAGAGAGGGGGAAAAAAACTTCCCTAACTGACGAAAGTGAAGAAAAAAAACCTTGAGAGAAACCAGAACTCAGTTGGGCATGACCATTTTAATTTCTCCGCTGGCCAAACGTCTTGTGCAGAGCTGCAGTCTCAGCGGCGAAGGCTGGAAGCTGGCCTCAGCGAAGACTCGTCTGTCCCTGGAGGATCACAGGAATCAGTCTCATGTTATCCACTCCTCCATGACCACCACAGTAGCTGCTCAGGATACGGCCTGGTCCAGGATATGCAAACCTTGGCATCATCTCGTCGTTGGTCAAGGATCGAATCAGTGACTCTGCATAGTCTGAGGGCCTCGGGAAAAGTATCCCCAAGTGGAAATGGAGAATAAAGAGAATAATTAGCGTAGCTGCTGTTCATAGTGTATATAAACATGGTGCAGAAACCTGTGTGGAAGCCCGCTAAGTGGTGCACTGAGTGTATGCTTTACTAAACAGATAGGTCTTTAATCTAGTTTTGAATTGGGAGAGTGTGTCTGAGCCTCGGACGTTATCAGGAAAGCTATTCCAGAGTTTAAGAGCTATAAATGAGAAGGCTCGACCTCCGTTACTCGACTTTGTTATTCCAGGTACTACCAGAAGCCCTGAGTTTTGAGATCTTAAATAGCGAGTTGGATTGTAGCGAGACAGTAGGTTGGTTAGATAAACAGGAGCTAGATTATTTAAAGCTTTATATGTAAGAAGCAATATTTTAAATTCAATACGAAACTTAACAGGCAACCAGTGTAAAGAGGATAAAATTGGAGTGATGTGATCAAATTTTCTAGACCTGGTAAGAACTCTGGCAGCTGCATTTGTACTAATTGAAGTTTGTTAATAGAGGATGCTGGGCAGCCAGCAAACAGTGCATTACAGTAGTCCAGCCTAGAAGTCATAAAGCATGGATTAGCTTTTCTGCATCTGAGATGGATAGCATACTTCGTAACGTAGCAATACTTCTCAGATGAAAGAAAGCAGTTTTTGTGACAGGATATATGATTTTAAAAGTTAAATTGCTGTCTAATATGACACCCAGATCTTTATAGTAGAGCTAACGCTAACTTTGTATCCCTGTAATTGTAGGTTGAGTTGTGAAATCTGCTGTGTACAGGATTTAGGCCCAATAAGTAATAATTCTGTTTTGTCTGAGTTTAAGAGAAGATAATTGTTGGTCATCTAGTCTTTAACATCTTTAATACACTCAGTTAGCTTGGACAGTTTAGGCATCTCGTCAGGTTTAGTTGAAATATATAATTGAGTATCCTCTGCATAGCAGTGAAAGCTGATCCCATGTCTTCTAATAATGTCTCTCAGGGGTAGCATGTATATTGTAAACAGCAAAGGGCCTAAAACTGATCCTTGAGGCACCCGTACTTTACTGGGGCTGACTTGTTAAGGCTGTCCATTAATATTCACAAACTGGTAATGGTCAGCTAAGTATGACTTAAACCATTGTAGAGCCTGTCCCTGGACACCTGTAGACTTTAAGCGATTTATGAGGATACCGTGGTTAATGGTGTCAAATGCCGCGCTAAAGATCGAGTAAAACTAATAGCGAGATGCACCCTTAGTCATCAGCTAAGAGTAAATTGTTGGTATTTCACTAATGCAGTTTCTGTACTGTGATGAGCTTTGAAACCTGACTGAAACACTTCAAAAACATTGGTCGTCTGCAGAAAGGAGCATAATTGAGTAGAAACAACTTTTCTAGCATTTTAGACATAAACGGAAGATTTGAAATAGGCCTATAATTAGCTAAGTTGCTGGGGTCCAGTTGTGGTTTCTTAATAATAGGCTTAATAACAGCTAGCTTGTAAGGATTTGGAACATGGCCTAAAGATAAAGAAGAGTTGATAACGTTAAGAAGAGGCTCTCCTATAACAGGTAGCAATTCTTTCAGTAATTTAGTTGGAATTGAGTCCAACATACACGTAGCTGGTTTAGAGCTATTTATAATTTTGTCTAGCTCTTACTGTTCTATGATTTTGAAGCACTGTAGGTTATTTTGATTCGGTGGTATGTTAACTGGATCTGATGTATAAGGCGGTACAGAAATTTAATATCTCCTATTTTCTGTCAAAAGCCTTCTATTTTATCACTGAAAAAATTCATGAAGTCCATCACTACTAATTTGCGGTGGAACATTTTGTTCCAAAGATGACCGATTATTTGTTAATTTAGCGATGGTGTTAAATAAGAATCTAGGATTGTTATGATTATTTTCTATCAGTTTTGCGGAGGTGCTTAGCCCTGGCAGATTTTAGAGCCCTCCTATAGCTGGACATACTGTCTTTGTACGCAATTCTAAAAACTTCTAAATTAGTTTTTTTCCATTTACGTTCCAGGGCACGGGTTGCTGTTTTATAGAGCGCGGGTATGACTATTATACATGGTGTAGTTTATTCTCTCTAGCCTTTTTAGTTTGATGGGGTCACTGGGGTCTTACAGAAATCAGTCTCATGCTCTCCACCCCTCATTAATCACCACAGCAGCTGCTCAGGATACGGTCGGGTCCAGGATTATGAAAACCTCAGGAATAATAAAAACAGACTAACATAAGTGCATATGGGAAGTGTTCCCAACTCCGGTTGCCATAAATAATGCAGAACTAACAATCCTTTAGAGGATTTGGATTTTAAAAGCATTTGTGTTTTATGTGTATGCTAATGCAAAGTGATGTGTGTTTAATCTAGTTTTAAACTGACAGAGTGTGTCTGCTTCCTGAATTGTGATAGGAAGGCTGTTCCAGAGTTGTCAGATATGGTGCCAGATAGATCTACTGTCTATAGTTGATTTTAATATTCTGGGACTAATCAATTGTAACACAACCTTTTGCACACTGGCAACATTAAACATAGTTCCAAGAATGCTATCTATCTTTGCCATCTGAATACTGTAGTGATATTACTTTGCACTTGTTAACTTTATTCATTTGACTTAGGTATGTCTTCAAAATTTGAAAGAGTACTGTTAATGATACTTAGCCATCTGAATAAACATAAAGAGCATTAACTGCATCTAACACCACCCCGTTTACACTGATATGTTTTAGTTTTAAAACGCATTACGTTTTTAAAAATGCTTAAGAGGTCGTTTTATATCATCTTAAAATGCTGCTGCTCTGTGTCAATGTGAATGGAGGAAAATGGAGTCATCTGAAAATGGAGCCATGGCTGTTGACGACATTCACTACTTGATTTGGGCTTTGTTTCAATATCATGTACACAAAGTTAAGTTTTGCATCATTACATTACATACATTACATTTTGCATTGTAAGTTTCGACTTCGCAAGTTTATAGGGAGAATGAGCTCCACAAGATACAAGGACATGTCAGGTAAATCTTCAAATGTAAAGGCAGTGTACTTTTATAACGTCGTTCTCAGCATTCTGCCTACATTTCATCTTAACAATAAAATTTACTCTTTTGCTCTTTTTAATAATCAGTAATGCCAATTTATAAAAAATATGAAGTACAATAAGTTAACACAATATATGAAATAAAGTCTAGCAATCAGT
The DNA here is from genome assembly GCF_903798145.1 of Danio aesculapii. Taxonomy (NCBI): domain Eukaryota; kingdom Metazoa; phylum Chordata; class Actinopteri; order Cypriniformes; family Danionidae; genus Danio; species Danio aesculapii. The sequence goes on from NC_079435.1 coordinate 32,508,087, forward strand.
CAAATGTGCAGAATCAAGATACATGGTTTTATAAATCAATATATTATCTTAGGGTTGCGCTCACTCAAAACACATTACCTGAGAACAAGTAGTAGTCATTAGATATACACAAGTTCCCCTTCATATGGGAACTTCTACGTGTGTCTGTATTAAACAGACCTTTTGGGAGTGCTTTAGACGACCAATCACTTCTGAAGATAAGAAAACGGGCCAATGAAATGCTAATTGAATTGGCGGAGCTTAGCTCCACAGCTGAAACTGATGAGCCAATTAGGGCTATATCAGTCGGCTGCTGGAGCCAGCTCAATCAGAATTGTTGCTTCAGACCCAATCTGAGACTGAAGAACCCTTCTGCTGAGCTGACTTCCAACATTGAAGAAGCATTATTCTCACCAGTGCGAGGGAAGACGTTCTAGCGGCGGTCGAGCTGGGTTTCCCGTCCCCTTGGCGTTTCGCTGGTGACCTGAAAGAGCAGTTTTTTAAAAGAGCAGAATTCCCTAAGAGAGCACACGGTCGTGCAGCGTGTCTTTTTAAAGATGTCGTTTCGACCGTGCGTTCTGGATGCGGTGGTTTCCTCTCCCCGGATGACAGGCACGAGTACTGCGTCACAATGCTTGGGGGTCCAACATGTTGATGCAGTGCTCGCGGACAGTTCTTGCCCGCATTGCGATGGCTTGACTGTTGCGCAACTGAGGTCGCGGCGAGCTCTTTTATTAGGGCAAGTCACCCCTGCTGCTCCCGCCAAGCGGTTAGCACTCGGGCAGGCCTGAGGGTTACAGTGGGGGCTTATCCGTCGCCTTCGGGCCCGCGGACCCCTCGCTCCTCGTCAGTGCGCTCTGTTCTGCTTCGAGTGTTAGCGGCTGGTCCATCCTCTGGGTTGGCCGCGCTCTCATTAGATGACACCCGGGGGACGTGATGTCCATCGCTGCATCGGAGGGCGGGCTGACATGCTCTGATGAAGATCCGGACCCCCTGCCACCCTCCGGGATTGTCAGTGAGGTTTCGGATCTTGGAATCGGAAATGTTAGCCGTTTATCCCGGGCTGCTTCGGCCGTGGGACTGGAGATGGCTTGTCCCCCAGAACCCGTGGCCAGACCGCTTAGATGGGTGTTACGTGGGGGTGAAGAAGGCGAAGCCTTTTAGACCCCCGTCCCCTTCTTCCCGGAGGTACACAGAGAGCTCACGCAGGCATGGAGGGCACCTTTTCTGCCCGGGTCCTCGTGCGCTCCTGCTCTCACCTCCCTCGATGACGGAGCGGCCAGGGGTTATGAGGCGATTCCCCAGGCGAGCGTGCTCTGTCCGCAGAGCTGCTCCACTCGGAGAGGTCCGCCCTCACTCCCTTCCAAAGCGTGCAGGTTATCTGAGTCTCTCACGGCCAGAGCCTGCACTGGCTGCGGGGCCAGGCCACCTCCGCTCTGCACGCTATGGCCACCTATCAACCGCTACCAAGCCGAGAAGCTGGCCACGATGCAGGAGGGCGGTTCTCCCCCAGGCCTTGCTGCATGAGCTCCGCACGGCAACCGATTATGCTCTCATGACTATTAAATCGGCTGCTCCGTGCCCTGGGAAGACGATGGCCACATTAGTGGTCCAGGAATGCCACCCCTGGCTGAGCTTGGCGATATGAGAGACGTTGACAAAGCTTGCTTTCTTAACGCTCCCGTATCCCAGGCTGGCCTTTTCGGCGACACCGTCGGGGAGTTCACCCAGGAATTCTCCGCGGTGAAAAGCAGTCCAAGGCGAGGGGTGAGGTCATCTATCAGCGGGCTCGAAAAACTGCTCCGCCGCTGCCCCTTCCGCTGCGGTTGCTCTTTCGCCGAGGGCGTCCACCACGCGGCTTTCATCTCTCCGCTTTCGCTGCCCGCTCCGGCCAGGCGGCAATGCCGAGCCTCCCGCGGGACTGCAACGCCCCCGCCCCAGGGCGCCGCTAAGTCCAGTAAAACGGACCGCGAAGCGTTCCTGGGACGGGCCATTCGGAAAAGAGGGGACCTGCTCTTTCCTCGGTGGGGGGGCCGGTGGTCTCCTCGGTGGGGGGTAGCAGGTGGTCTCCGCTGCGTCCTCCCCCTCGGGGACTGGCACGCTTCCCAATTGTACTGTCGTATTTCCAAAATCCCTAGTCCTATATTAGCTAGGGTAAAAGCACACTTACGACCCCCGATTTAAACTTTTATTCCCATGTAATGGGTAATATTGTGGGCCTAGGGGACGTTGGAAGGTTGCGCGCTTGGTGTGTCAGTGCGCTCACGCTTTGGCTTGGCAAACTACACATCAGGGGCGCGACAGGCTTAGCTGCTGTGGCGCTTTCCATACAGTCTCCCAAAAGTCTGTTTATACAGACACACGTAGAAGTTCCCATATGAAGGGGAACGTCCTGGTTACGTACGTAACCCACGTTCCCCGAATAGGGAACGGAGACGTGTGTCTCCACTGCCACAGCACCTGAGTCTCCAGCTGGGAGCTGAGCGTCGGCTCTTCAGCAGGCAAATTCTGATGAGCTGGCTCCAGCAGCCGACTGATATAGCCCTAATTGGCTCATCAGTTTCAGCTGTGGAGCTAAGCTCCGCCAATTCAATTGGCATTTCATTGGCCCGTTTTCTTATCTTCAGAAGTGATTGGTCCGTCTAAAGCACTCCCAAAAGTCTGTTTAATACAGACACACGTCTCCGTTCCCTATTCGGGGACGTGGGTTACGTACGTAACCAGGACGATTTTCCCTGTGCTAAGCTGAGAGGGTAACTTTTATGACACAGACAGACTGAATGAAAAAGAGAGAGAGGATTCCATTTGAAATAAGAGGTCATGGCTCCACTTGAGCTCCTAAAAGAACAATTTTTACTCTAGTAGAAACCAGCCCAGAAAAAAAAACTATATAAAATGAAGATAAACTGGATACAAACAGATAAATTGAAGACAAATACAAAAAGCATAAGAAAATAATTGACAATCAGTTTTTATGCATATATTCTTCTTAAAACAAACAACTACAGCAAACAACAAACAAGGACAGCAGTTATTTGAGTATATTGGAACATTTAGGAGATCAATAAAACATCACAGAAGCCATCTAACAAGTTCTTCGAACAACAATAAGGCAAGACAAAATCAGACAAACTACATTATAGCAATGATACATTGAAGATAAAAGCAAAAAAGGATAACATAACTGACCATCCTATTTAAATATAAACAACTAAGAAGCAACATTATTGTGAATTTCAAGGAGCATCTAGTAATCCAGAATATCCAGCATCAATCAACAAACAGGGAAAACAAAACCTCAAATTAAAGCCAAATTAATAACATATCAGTGAGCGAGAGAAGAGTGACAGTTAATAAAGGCAGCAGCAACAGCAGCAGGATCCTCTCTGTTCCTCCCCCACAGCCAAACCATCACATACGCACACATAGTGAAGAGTGCAAAGGACAGGAAGACGTACAAACACCAGCTGCTCAGGACACACCCTTAGACCCTAATGGCTGACATTTTCAAAAAAGGAGACACATCCACCATCACTAATTTGCTGCTCTACACAGAAAATGGCAATGCTTGGCACAAAACTATCTGTCTCCATTACAAGAACTTTAAAAAACATCTGTAGAAGACAAATCCAAATGATAAACAAAGTGACACCACCTTTTTAACCGTAAATATATACCACAATGGAACCATAAAATTTCAGGGAAATAAAGCCTGTCATATCTCTGTTCAAGATAAGAGATAAAATGATGCCCAGCTGGAACAGTCGGTCACTCAAATACGCAACAGCCTGTCTCTACAAGAGGTGGAGCTGATGAAGCTCTGAGAACTGGTTCTCTCACCGACAACATCTAACAAACGCCTTTAACAACTAAAAAACAAACTGCAGCAGTTCACACAGAATATAAAGATAGTGTGGAAGAACTGAGAGAAGAAGAAAAAAGTTACAACAGGACAAAAACACCTTAAACACTGAGCTGACAACTGTAAAAGAAGAATTGATTCTCAGAGAGAAAGAAATACAAAGCCTAAGAGAGCACACAGAAACCCTCACATGGCATACCTCGAGCACCACCCAGACATCACCTGAGACGAACACACAGAGCAAACACACACAAACACAAACACCCCCGAGATCAGGAGAACACATCCAGAAAGGCAGAAATAGTTATTTTAATGGACTCAAATGGCAAGTACATCTATGAGAAAACTATTCCCCAGTCACAAAACATTAAAATGCTGGTGCCCAAACACAGCTTGTGCCCTTCTTCAGCTGGACAAAGAGGAATTTGGTAATCCCAGCCATATCATCAGTACCCGCCACTCCCTATACGCAGAGTACGCAGGCTGCGTAGGGCCTCACCTCCGAAGGGGGGCACCATCTCCGGTGCTCAAAAAAAAAAAAAATCTCTTCCTTGTATATAAATATTAACAAAAGAATTAATATACATAAAAAATAATAAATATATTTTAAAATGCATTTTATGATGAACGCAAAAAAACATGTGACACGTGTCAAGACATTTTTTGCGTGCATGCGCACGTACGCGCATTCACGCGGCCCGTTCCACCTGTGTTTGCGCCTTTGCGGCTGCTAGCAGATAGATTAATGCAATACAATGCTCGGGAAAAGACAACAACAGTCTGGGGCTGAGAAGAGAAAAAGAAAAAAAGCACAAGATGAATCCCGTGCATCCCTTTCAGGTATGCTCATTTGTCTGTGAATCTGAAAATCATATTTTATTTGAAGTAACATTACATTAGCGAGGCGAATTACTTAACCCTAAACATCGCCACAACTCCAACCAATCTGCCTGATTCCCAGTGTAAACTCAGTTTATGTGAATTAATTTCGTGCTTTGCTGCCATTCATTGTTTTTGAGCTATGGTAAGACATTAATTTATTTTTGTTAAAATACTTTTTTTCCACAATAAACCAAGCCGTTTTTTATAGAAGCCAGTTCCCAACTTTGAATAAAAAAGAGAAAAAAAGATTTGAGTGGGTTATGGAGACTATAATTCTTTTTAACTAAGGCATTGGGAATTATAAAGCACTAAACAGACTATCTGAAACTAAGCTGTAGGTTGTGTGATTCCTTCAAAAGGATAAAATTAATTCTATATTATTTATCCATTATTAATTCATTCATTACAACATTTTTTCATAGAATTGCATGAGAAAAACTAAAAATTCCGAGTTCTAAAACTCAAATTCTGAGATATAAATTTTAATATTCTGAGTCATAAAGTCAGAATTTAGATTCTGTCATGCAATTCTGATATATAATGTTGCAATTGTTTAATATAAAAAGTCAGAATTCTGAGAGTTTTTTCCTGTTAAGAATCCACAGTGTGCATCATGTATCATAGCAACCACTGTGTTGCGTCATCTATGATACCATAGACATATTTCTATGTACAATACATATGTCTGCAGTTCCCTTGTACACCCCATGAGGGCACCCTTACAACATGAAATGAATATAGCTGCTGAATTCAGGAAAATTCACATCAACAAAATGTATATCATATTGTTACACATAATGGATAAACATTTTCCAGTGTTGGTTTGACACCAGATTAATAAAGGGACTAAACTGAAAAGAAAAAGAATGAATGAATAATGGATAAATAATATAGAATTAATTTTAGCTTTTTGAAGGAATCACACAACCTACAGCTTAGTTTCAGAAGACATGTCTGTTTATTTATGTTAAGCATTATCTTATAATGTAAAGATTTTATTTAATGTTTAAGTATAATTTTTGTTTTATTGATGACCTTTTGTAAATGGTTGAAAATAAGGAAAACTCCATTCCAAACATTTTATCATGTATATATATATATATATATATATATATATATATATATATATATATTATATATATATATATATATATAATACACACAAATAAATACATGTTTCAATGCATATTTTTGTGTATGTGTTTTTTTTTTTTTGTGGTTTTGGTGGGGGCACCACTGCAAAATTCTGCTTAGGGCACCATTTTGGCCAGCAGCGGCCCTGCATATCATCATACACATGGGGACAAATTACTTGAAGGCACAACAAGAAATAATTGCACAGTCCATTACACAAGTGGCAATCAAAACAACAGAGATTTTCCCATCTTCAAAAATAATAATCTTCAACCTTCTATCCAGAACTAATTTCCACCTGTGGACTATACACAGAGTGAAAACAGACATTTCACGTAGATGTGCTGAAATACCAAACATTCGCATCGCACATCACCCTACCCTGGGCATTTACCATCTTCAAGACCATGTCCATCTGCATAGAGACAATATGCATGTGTTTGCTAAACATCTTGATGTTGCTCTTGGTCATACCCCAAACAGACCCTTAAAGAGCAAAATAGATCTTCACCATCCTCAATCAAAAATACATGCTATTCCAACATCACCACACAGTGTCTCTTACCCACATCCGGCTGAGCGCTATCCTGGATTTTGGAGAATCCACCAGCAGCACTCACACCATCAGCACCCATGTCCTGTGCCAATGTACCCACACCCTCAGCATCCATGCCCTGTGCCAGTGCACCCACACCATAAGCACCCACGCCTTGTGCCAGCGGACTATCAGCACCCATGCCCTGTGCCAGTGTTTCCACACCTTCAGCATCCACATCCTGTGTCAGTGCACCCACACCCTTAGAACCCATGCTTAATGCCAGCATGCCTACAACCTCAGTACCCATGCCCTTGGCCTCCACACCCTCAGCCAGCCCCACACCACCATCAACAATGGCAGAATCTTGTAGTACCACTACACACCAGCAAAGGAAACATCTTGGACTCAGAGGAGCCCCTGTGATGGGTGGCAACACCTGGACAATGTAGACACCTGCTTTACAGCCCAACAGTCATCAGCAAGAACAGGGAAAACTGATGAGGTCACACTTTGTCCCCCAGGATACTGTGAAATATCCATTTCATCTAAAAAAAAACCATGAAAATTCGGGGGCCCGATAATCTTGCACAAACTTGAAAAAACTTGAAAAATGAACAATCTCTTATCTGGCTCAAAATCGACAATCAGCTCAGTCAAACTGAAAAGGACATTTTCTTATGTGCTCTTTACATTCCTCCATCCGAATCTCCATACTATAATGAAAAATTCTTTAAGACAATCCAGACTCAAATAATCCACTTCCAGGCCCAGGGAAATGTGCTGCTGTGTGGAGATCTCAATGCTAGAATAGCATCCTTAACTGACTGTACCTCTGACAGTGGGAATACGTACATATTTGGACAGAGTTATCAAGAAAACAGTGTAAATTTCTCTGGGAATAACTAGAGGCCCAAATAAATAAGAACGGAAAGCTCCTACTTGAGCTCTGTCAAAGCCTTGGTCTGTATCTGATCAATGGCAGGGTGAGAAGAGACTATCTGTGGAGATACTCCTACAGTTCATTTCTTGGTAGCTCAACAGTTGACTACATGATCACAGATTTACATCTGAATAAAAGAAGAAAAAAAAGAAGAAGAGTACATCCAGAAAGAGCTCAAAACATTTGAAGAATCTGTTTAATTAAGCAATTTCTGGAACAACGGGATCCTCCTTAATAAAAAGAAACGTGAACAGCTAACAATACAAAATGGAGAGAGATGGAATAACGACTTTAAAAAACTGTTTGGTAAAATGAACATGAGTACAGAACAATCACATATGACATATTTAACTCGATTGCCTGTGATTATGCCCTCTAATTTTAATTACCACTTCAAACACTTAACAAAAACTGCATTCTTTCATCTCTGCAATATTGCATGGATTAGGTAATTTCTCTCACAACCTGATGCAGAGAGGCTTATCCATGCCTTTATCACATCACATCTTGATTTTTGTAATTCACTTTTTGGGGGCTTATTTACATGTGTTACACACATCATCACACCACCATATTACTTCTATACTTCAACAACTACACTGGCTTCCTATTAAGTCATGGATTGATTTTAGGACCTTGATTTTAACCTTCAAAGCAGTGCATGGGCTAACACCTTGTCATCGGGAGGGGAACTTCAATGCTACGTGTAAACTTCCACTATGAGGATTTCTTCAGAATCTAATCATCTGAAGAAGGATATAATGGGCCAATGAAATGCCAATGGGTGGGCGGTGTCAGTGTGCACAGCTGGCGTTAATGACAATCAGCTTGTCATAAAAGCGCCCAGCTGGAGCATCTTTTTCACTTCAGAGCCTTTCACGAAGCTTCTGAAAGGATCGTTTAGGGTATCTCCACCTGTGTCTACAGAGAGAGAACGAGAAAGCAGCTGGCTTTTCTCAGTCCAGAGTGTGTGACACGCAGTGGCAGATGGTCGAGCTGGGTTTCTCCCTTGCTTGGCGTTCCTTGGGTACGGTCATCCAAGAGCTGTCTGTATTTAGGAAGCAAGTTTCCTAAAAGAGCTACACGGTTGTGCAGCGCGTCTTTTTCAAGATGTCGTTCCGACTGTGCGTCCCCGGATTACGGGCACGAGCACTGCGTTGCATGTTAATTCGGTGCTCGTGGGCAGTGCATGGCGTCATTGTGATGGCATGTCTGTTGCGCAGCTAAGATTGTGTCTAGCTCTTGCAAAAGGGTGACCCACCCCAGTTGTCCCCCGCACTGCGGTTGGCACTCAGGCAGATCTGATAGTTTGCGGACCTCTCGCTCCTCAGAGTGCTCCATCCAAGCTTCGAGTGGGAGAAGCGCTCTGTCCTCACAGATGGTTGCCCTCTTTATGACACAAAGGACCAGATGTCTATCATTGCATTAGAGGGTGGGCTATCATTATCTGACAAGGATCCGAACCCACTCCCTCCCTCCGGTGTGGTAAGCAAGATGCCGGATCCAGAAGCGGATTTGCTGGCCCTGCTTTCCCGGGCTGCTTCAGTCGTGGGTTTGGAGATGGTTCATCCCCCAGCCCCGCGGCCGGACCGACTAGATGGGTGCTACGTGGAGGACACTAAGTAGGCCAAACCTTCTAAGCCTCCCATTCCCTTCTTCCAGGAAGTGCACAACAGGCTCACGCAGTCTTGGAGGGCACCTTTCTCTGCCCGATCTGCGTGCACCTCTGCCCTCACCACCCTTGATAGTGGAGCAGCCAGGGGGTATGAAACGATCCCCCAGATTGAGCGTGCCATTGCGGTCAATTTAAGTCTGCGTGGCACCTCTTCCTGGCACGGTCAACCTCGTCTCCCGTCCAAGGCGTGCAGGTTATCTGCCTCTTTCGAGGCCAGAGGCTACACAGCCGTGGGACAGGCTGCTTCTGCCTTGCATGCTATGGCCACCTATCAGCGCTACGAAGTACAGGCACTGACCCAGCTGTACGAGGGTTGTTCTGACCCAGGCCTAATGCATGAGCTGTGCTCTGCGTACCACCAAGTCAGCTGCATGTGCCCTGGGAAGGACGATGGCCACATTAGTGGTCCAGGAATGCCACCTCTGGCTAAACCTGGCAGATATGTCGATGTTGACAAAGTTCGCTTTCTTAACTCGCCCATATCCCAGGCTGGCCTGTTCGGAGACACTGTTGGTGAATTCACCCAGGAGTTCATGGCGGTGAAGAAGCAGTCGAATGCGATAGGTAAAGTCATCTACGCCTTTCTATCCCACTCCCAGCCCCTCTTTCAGAGTTTGGGTGCAAGACGAGAGTGAATTTCTCACCTCCTGCTCTCCCATGGGACACCAGCGCTCCCCAGTTGAGCCCACCCATTCCGCGTTGCCCCACCGCTGGTACGTGAAAGATCGTGTGGATGAAGCCACTTGCGGAGGCTCTGCATGCCTGGTTAGCATGGGCCAGCCCATCGCAATGGCTCACTTGCATGATCAGACTCGGCTACGCGATTCAATTCCCGAAATAGCCTCCCAAATTCACGGGTGTGTATTACACCAGGGTCAGCCCTGCGTCCGCCCCTGTCTTGCGAGAGGAGATTGCTGTCCTTCTGGTGAAGGATGCAATCAATCCGGTCCCTCTAGACGAGATGGTGAGCGGGCTTTACAATCCGTTCTTCATCGTACCCAAAAGGAGTGGTGGGCTACGGCCAATCCCATATCTGCGCGTTTTGAACTGCTATCTTCACAGGCAGTGGTTCAGAATGCTTATGCAGAAGCGCATTATCTGATACATTCATCCTCGGGATTGGATTGCAGCAATAAACGTGAAGGACGCATACTATCATGTCTCCATACTTCCATGCCACTGCCAGTTTCTGAGGTTTGCGTTTGAAGGTCGAGCATGGCAGTACAAAGTCCTCCCCTTCAGACCCTCTCTGTCTCCGTGGGTTTTCACCAAACTCGCGGTAGGGTGCCCTCGGGCCCTTTCGGCTTGCAGGCATTTGCATACACAATTATCTCAACGACTGGCTAATTTTAGCCCACTCGTGAGAGCAATTGATTATGCACAGAGACAAGATGCTCCAGCATCTCGACCTGTTGGGGTTTCAGGTCAACCGAGAGAAGAGCAAGCTCGCCCCCGCGCAGAGCATCTTTTTTCTCGGGTTGGAACTGGACTCGGTCACCATGAAAGTGTGCCTCTCCCAGAGCGTGCCGAGCTGATACCGAGCTGTCTGAGGGAGTTTGACAGAAAAAAGGTGGTACGCCTGAAATCTTTTCAGAGGCTCCTGAAATCCCGTTCGTGGTCGAGGTAGATGCCTCGACAACTGGAGTGGGGCCATCCTGTCACAACATCAAGGTACACCAGCATTACTCCATCCATGCGCCTATTTCTCAAGGAAGCTCAGCCCGGCGGAGAGAAACTATGACATCGGAATCGGGAGCTATTGGCTATCAAGCTTGCCCTGGAAGAATGGCGACACTGGCTGGAGGGAGCCAAACATCCTTTCCAGGTGATTCAGACCATAAGAATCTCCAGTACCTCAAAGAACCAAAAGACTCTGTCCTCGTCAGGCCCGATGGTCCCTGTTCTTCTCCCGATTCCAATTCTCAATATCTTACCGACCTGGGTCAAGCACATCCGAGCGGACGCACTTTCCCGTATATATGATCAGCCGGAAATCATGGAGACCCAGCCAGAATCCTCCCAGAACAGATCACGGTCTGTCCAATCACCTGGTCCGCTCCTACATCATCGCCACTCCCGAATCCAGGACTCCGCCGGGCTGTCCCCCCAATCGTCGCTTCATTCCTGAAAACCAACGGGTAGATCTGATTCATTCCACCCATACATCTTTGGGCACAGGGCATCCCGGGACCAACAACACCCTCTCGCTGCTATCCCAACGCTTTTGGTGGCCGCACATGGCGAGGGATGTGAGGAGATACGTTCAAGGCTGTAGAGAGTGCGCTATGTCAAAGAGTCCTCACCATCTACCTGCAGGTAAACTCCATCCCTTGCCCATCCCAAACCGCCCCTGGTCACACCTAGGAGTTGACTTCATGACAGATCTCCCATCATCTGAAGGTAATACCTGCATTTTAGTCATTGTCGATCGATTTTCTAAATTCTGCCGTCTGATTCCCTTGAAGGGTCTGCCCACAGCCTAGAAACCGCCGAAACCCTATTCAACCATGTCTTCCGATGCTTTGGGTTACCTGAAGACATAGTCTCGGACCGAGGACCCCAGTTCATCTCCAGACTATGGAAAGCCTTCTTCAGACTCCTAGGTGTGACCATCAGCCTTTCGTCTGGCTATCATCCACAGACCAACGGCCAGACAGAGAGGAAGATCCAAGAAGTGGGGCGGTTCCTCAGAACATTCTGTCACGGTCATCAAAACTCCTGGAGCCAGTTTCTGGGCTGGGCGGAATACGCCCAGAATTCCCTGCGGCAACCTACCACCGGACTTACGCCATTCCAGTGTATTCTGGGCTTCCAACCTCCACTATTTCCCTGGGATGGCGAACCTTCTGATGTCCCCGCAGTGGATTACTGTTTCCGGGAGAGCGAGAGGGTCTGGGACGATGCTCCTCACCATCTCCAGAGGGCAGTTCGCAGAGCCAAGGAGGTCTCCGACAAGAGGAGGATTCCAGGTCCTAACTATGCGCCGGGGCAGAAAGTTTGGCTCTCCACCAGAGACATCCGCTTGCGACTGCCCTCCCGAAAACTTAGTCCCAGATTTGTTGGTCCCTTCACCATCCTGGAGCAGGTCAACCCCGTCACGTTTAAGTTACAGTTACCACCACAATATAGAATCCACCCCACATTCCACGTGTCACTCCTCAAACCCTTTCACACACCCTCTGATTCCCTCCACAGAGCCTGGCCATGAAGAGGAACCTCCTCCCCACTGATGTCGGAACTCGGATTCATCTACAAGATCAAGGACCTTCTACGGTCCCGACGTCGTGGTGGTCAGCTGGAATATCTTGTCGACTGGGAGGGATACGGTCCGGAGGAGAGATCTTGGGTCCCCAGATCAGATATATTAGATCCTGCACTTATGGAGGAGTTCCACTCCAATCACCCCGAGTTTCCAGCACCTCGTGGACGTGGTAGACCACCACGGCGTCGGAGGTATAGGCCCTCAGGAGCGGGCCCTGG